>NC_046159.1:159231665-159304096 GCF_011064425.1 Rattus rattus
CAACGAAGTTTATGAAATTTGTAGGCAAATGGTTGGAACTGGAAAATATCATCCTGAGTGAGCTAACCCAATCACAGAAAGACATACATGGTATGCGCCATTGATAAGTGGCTATTAGCCCAAATACCAGAATTACCCTAGATGCCTAGAACAAATGAAACTCAAGACGGATGATCAAAATGTGAAGACTTCACTCCTTCTTTAAAAGGGGAACAAGAATACCCTTGGCAGGGAAGAGAGAGGCAAAGATTAAAACAGAGACTGAAGGAACATCCATTCAGAGCCTGCCCCCACATGGGGCCCATATATATACAGCCACCCAATTAGACAAGATGGATGAAGCAAAGAAGTGCAGAAGTGTAGATCGCTCCTGAGAGACACAGCCAGAATACAGCAAATACAGAGGCGAATGTCAGCAGCAAACCTCTGAACTGAGAATAGGACCCCCGTTGAAGGAATCAGAGAAAGAACTGGAAGAGCTTGAAGGGGCTCGAGACCCTATATGTACAACAATCCCAAGCCACCAGAGCTTCCAGGGACTAAGCCACTACCTAAAGACTATACATGGACTGACCCTGGACTCTGACCTCATAGGTAGCAATGAATATCCTAGTAAGAGCACCAGTGGAAGGGGAAGCCCTGGGTCCTGCTAATACTGAACCCCCAGTGAACTAGACTGTTGCGGGAGGGCGGCAATGGGGGAGGGGTCGGAGGGAACACCCATAAGGAAGGGAGGGGAGGGGATGTTTGCCCGAAACCGGAAAGGGAATAACACTCAAAATGTATATAAGAAATATTCAAGTTAATAAAAAAAATAGAAAAAAAATGGGGTACAGAACTAAACAAAGAATTCTCAGGTTAGGAATATTGAATGTCTGAGAAGCACCTAAGGAAATATTCAACATCCTTAGTCATCAGGGAAATGCAAATCAAAACAACCCTGAGATTCTACCTCATACCAGTCAGAATGGCTAAGATAATAAACTTCGGTGACAGCAAATGCTGGTGAGGATGTGGAGAAAGAGAAACACTCCTTCATTGTTGGTTGGATTGCAAACAGGTACAACCACTCTGGAAATCAGTATGAAGGTTCCTTAGAAAATTGGACGTTCCACTACCTGAGGACCCAGCTATACCACTCTTGGGCACATACCCAAAAGATGCTCTAACACACAACAAAGACACATGCTCCACTCTGTTCATAGCAGCCTTATTTATAACAGCCAGAATCTGGGAAGAACCCAGATGCCCTTCAACAGAGGAATGGATACAGAAAATGTGGTATATCTACACAATGGAGTACTACTCAGCTATCAAAAACAATCACTTCATGAAATTCATAGGCAAATGGAATGAATTAGAAAATATCCTCTTGAGTGAGGTTACTCAATCACAGAAAAACCCACTTGGTATGCATTTATTGATAAGTGGATATTAGCAAAAAAGCTCCAATTACCCAAGATGCAATCCACAGATCACAGGAAGCTGAAGAAGAAGCATGATCAAAATGTGGATACTCCCACTCCTTCTTAAAAGGGGAAAATATCCATAGGAGGGGATATGGAAGCAAAGTTTAGAGTGGCAACTCAGGGAATGGCCATTCAGAGCCTGCCCCATATGTGGCCCATATATACAGCCACCAAAATTAGGTAAGATTGATGAAGCTAGAAATTGCATGCTGCAAGGGACTGATTATAGATCTTTCCTGAGAGACACATCCAGAGCATGTCCAATACAGAGGTCAATGCTAGCAGCAAACCACCAAACTGAGAACAGGACCCCCTTGGGTAGAATTAGAGGAAGTATTGAAAGAGTTAAAGGAGCTTGCAACCCCATAAGAACAACAATGCCAACCAACCGGAGCTTCCAGTGACTAAACCACTACTGAAAGACGATACATGGACTGACCCAGGGCTCCAACCACATATGTAGCAGAGAATAGCCTTCTTGGGGCAGCAGGCAAAGGGGAGGCCCTTGGTCCTGCCAATGTTGGACCCCCAGTGCAGCAGAATATGGGGGGGACCAATAAGGGGGATGTATAGGGGAAATACCCGTATGAGGGAAGGGTAGGGGAGGGAATGGGGGCTTATGGACAGGAAACCGGGATGGGTAATAACGTTTGAAATGTAAGTAAAGAAATATATCTAACAAAAAATTTAAAAAAGACATACATGCAGTAGAAGACCATTTGTGAATCCCAATTCAGGATTAAGGAACTAATTCTAGGTTATTAAGAAAAGACAATTTTTAAAAACTTATTTTTGGGGAGGATGGGTGGGTAAATCCTTAACAGGATGTTTCCTTATGGTTTTTTTTTTTCCAACAAAACAGGTTATTTTCCCTCATTTCCTCTTCTTTCTGTGTTTGTCTCCCTACCGCTTATCTGAGAACCCACCCATTTTCCCATTTCCCTGTTAGATCAATTGTGTCCTACTGCTACTCTCCTGTACCTTCCTCCCCATGTCATCTGTATTTACCTGCCTCTTCACCCTTAAGGAGCCCTGTCTTTTCCATTTTTCTGATGAGATACTTGTAGCCTGCTATTCTGCTCTCCATTTATCCCACCCTCTTCCCTATCCTCACAATTCTTTTCTGGTTTCTGCAGTTACTACAGGCTACTTATTCACATCTTAGGATGTGGAGCTGGGAGCCTCTAGTAAGAGAAAATATGGGATGCTATGATAATGCCTATTTTTCCTACATCATAATAAATAACTTGCTGAAGATGACCATATAGGGATTCTGTTTGGAAATTTTGCTCAAAAGAGATACCTTCCCACGTAATGTAAAACATGTTTTCAGTGTTGTCACACACCACCATCACCCAGACACTCTTTAGAGTACTACTCAACAATCCTTGTTGCTTATGTAAATTACTTGGCCTGGTTACCAGGATGAATTTATTCTTGAATTGATTTAAATCATTCCTTATAATCAGCCTTGTGATAAAGAAGTAGAAAATCAAAGCTTGTGGGAAAAGGAGTGCCCAATTCTATTTTCAAGTTCACTTGAATATTCTACATACATAGACACATGCATGCTTGTATGAATAACCATAATGCAAATAATGCAGAAGCTAGCAGAAGAGAGCATCCTATATCTCCATGAATATAACCTGAAAAATCACACATTTCAGAGTTACATGATTGTTTTTGCTCCTAAGAAGCGTAATCTAATAAATTAATGGATTAATTTTAATTTCCAGAGCCAGGTATTTAAATTGCTCATCAACATACATTTACAGTAGTTGTCCAGTAACATTCTTTTTTTGTTTGTTTGTATTTGTTTTTTTTTCTTGTTTTTGATGTTCTGTTTTTGTAAAGCTCCACCAAGAGCACTTTTACGTCTTGCAGTGTGCCTGGGTTATATTCCCAGAAAAGCATGGAGGCTCATGACCATCTGTTTCTCTTGTTGTGGAGTATCCATTTCCCTATATGATATGGCATGCCAGTGGTACGAAGACACACATGCAAGGAAAACACTCAAATATGTAAAATAAAAAAATTGTAATAAATAAATGTCCTGGATAATACTTTTTGTAAGAATTGGATTCCAAATTGAAAGAACAATAGCTTTTTTAAATTTTAAAATTGCAAATGCATAAACCATATATGTATAAAGTTGATTAATTTTACATCTATAATTTATTAAAATACATCATGTAATTCAAGTAATTACAAACTATAATAAGACAAAAATTATTAATTTAATTGTTTTTATCCCAAAGGTATGTTTTTTTCAATCTTTTATATCCATTGCTTTGTAAATGCTTATCATAAACTGAAAATGACAGATCTTCTAATTGGTAAAGTGGCATTGTTCTCTAGGGTTCACTGACTCTTAGAGTAGACTAGGAAAGACCATAGCTACCATTAATACAGAGATGTTAACATAGGCATGCACTGAGAGATGTCTTCTGTATTATATTAAAAAAAATCAGTGCTGGGTTGTTTCCAATTAGTTTAAAATAGTATTTAGTTATAAGTGTTAAAGTCCAAAGTATGTCAAGAAATATTCATAATGGTGAAGAATCGTTCAATGGACTCAGAATCAAAAACTAAGCAGTGTGCAGACAGGGATCTGAAGAGACCTGCAACAAAAGTGATCAAGAGCTGTTTTCTTGATATTCTTCCAAGAAAATTTACTTTACCTTTTCATTACCCCAGAACTTGATTTTAGAACAGTCTTGTTTTATGAATTTATGATGATCTTTACTTTCTGCAATGTGGAGATTTAATAATCTAAGGGACATACAATTAAAATAGTTGACAAGTATCAATTTTACTTTAAGTTTTAGTATATTTAAGTGAGTAATGACCTAAAATCTGTATGACTGCTCAGAGAGAACATGAAGTGAGTATGTCACTTTCAGGTTCAACATGATGTTGACTGATGTACTGTCCACTGTCAGCAGCAAGAATAAGTCTTCAGAAATCTCAGGAGATGAAGATCTTAGTCACCCAAGGTAGTTCCATGGAATTCTTTATGAAATAGATAATGAGCACAGAAATAACCACTGATCCCTTATTATTAAGGTATTAATTCATAGTTATTACCTGACACTCTTAAATTAAATGTTTGAATTGTTGTGTGGAAATTGAGTTTAGCACAGACCCTGGCCAGAATATTACAGTCTCACACTATGAGCCAGTTCCTCTGAGATGAATCAGAAGCAGCAGAAGTGTTGCTGCAGACATTGGGGAAGCACTCATCCCCAGAAGTTCACAAGTAATGTAGCATGAGTTTGGGAAAGATATGAAAATATTCACTGGAAGTGTGTGTGTGTGTGTGTGTGTGTGTGTGTGTGTGTGTGTGTGTGTGTGTGTGTGTGTGACATTATTGGACTACTGAGACTAAGAATAGAACAATGACATAGTGTGGAGTAGGGCCCTAATGTGAATACCTTTACATCAAATGAGTAGAAAACGGAGAATTAAATAAACTATGTTCATGAAGTGAAATGAAGTTTTTGGAAGTGGACAATGTTTCCCCTGTTTCAAATTGACTTAATCAAATGCATGGGCCTTGCCTAGTGTACTGGTACAGATTTGAAAGTGAATTTTTTAAAAGAAACTGAAAATTCTGTAACAATTGCAAACATAAACACAAGTTTTATGTTTTCCTTTTTGTAGTATTCATATTATAGGGCCAAAGACTTAATGACATTAACTGGAATAAATTTGTTCTATTTGTAAAATAAAAAATTCATAACTCTACATTTTATGTTATCCAGTTTAATTTTCTTGTGTGTGTGTGTGTGTGTGTGTTAAAGCAAATGAAAGAGAGAGATTGCAACCTGTATTTCAGACCAACTTCAATCAAACCCATGTTCTTCCTGTCTTAGACTTGAAAGTGCTATGATCATAGGTGTGTGTTACCACAGCTGCCTTCATTTTCCAGTGAAACCTCCTCTACATGTTCATAATTGATATTGCAGCAAAATAAAAATAGACTTGTTATGTTCATCACCCAAACTTAAATTCAGTTGGAATTTCTTTGTGAATGCATATTTTAATGAGTAATTATATTTTCAGTACTGGAGGAAACCTTGAGGTTTTGACTTTAAATAATTTTATACAACCTGAGAATTCAAAATGTTTATCCACTTCTAATGAATAGCTTACTCAGTAATATATCTGTAGTAATGTTACAATGTTCAATTCAGACAAGTTGAGATATTAAAACTGAATTTATTTTAATTGAAATACAAATCTATCTCATTTACTTTTTTGTAAGGATAAATTTACATGGACTTAATAAATAAGAGAGGTGAGATTTACAAATACGTTTGAAATATACTGAAAGATATATTTTATTAGAAATCATGGCAAATGATGCTATAGTGAGACACAGAGAAAGTTGAAAATCCCATGACATTGTCTGTCTATTCTATCCTACAGCTAGAAAGTATGTGGCTTCTGATCAGTGAGCTGTACTTTCATCCTAAGGACAAGAAAGTTATGGAAATGTTGTAGGAACTTTGTAGGGGGAACATATTTCAATTTAGGGAAACATATATAATTAATTTTATTTGAATAGAATCATGAAAAAAAGTTGGCAAAATAAGGGTGACTTTCTAGAAGATAATATAACATTTCCCAGGTTTATTTTGCTGCTGCAAATAAGAAAATGTTCCAAAGAGATGATGAGGAATGTGTGTAAAGTCACCTGGAAGAGGAACTGGTCTCTCATACATAAATGTTCAGCACTGGTGGCCCAGGGGAAATTATCAAATGTTAACATAAAGGACTGCTGTTGACTGTCAGATCCAGGAGTAGTGCTGCCTCAATTTACATTTTGGGTTCATAACAGAGAAGGATGTAACCTTGGGCACTGTTGCCACTAATGTGAGAAAATGGCATTACCAAGCTAAATAGTAGCTTGAATAGAATACTAGAGTTGAATAGAAGCTTGCATATACTGTTTGAAGCTGAAGCTGTGTGTTGACAAGTAATACTTGGGAGGTTTACACATTCATGTGGACCATAGTAATGGAGAAGATGGGGGCAATGGAGAGGAAATAAGGAAAGGGAATAACATTTGAGATGTAAATAAAGAAATATATCTAATAAAAAAGAGTGATTTTTATAAAATTGTAAATGTACTTGCCAAACCCCTGTTATTATCTGGTGGTCTCGTTAAATCCTAAAACTGTACTTTCAGGGATCATTCCTGTAGTCTAATATTAAATGTTGACTGAGGCTGTAGTTATCCAAAGAGCATAGCGATCAAAAATTCTACTTGATTTCCAGAGAGTTGTACATGCTCCTAAGACTTCTTGTGAAAATTCCATAAAGAAACATGTGCTTGTGGTATGTACAAAAGATGTTGATGTACACAGAGCTATTTGGTTACATAACTAATTCTAATGCTTACCTGTATAATTTCATAGATATAAGACCTGAGAAATATGTTAGACAGCTTGAATCATTTCCCATATAACAGAAAAACGTGTCAACAAATGTAAATATGAAAACAACCAAAAGGAGAAATCATTGTAATGGAAGAAACCAATCTCTCTAAAGTTAATAAATAATCTGTTATTATATAATTTAACAATGTCTTAGGTATTCCTAGGCTATGAGTTGAAACTCTTGTGAGAATTCCTAAAGATATGCAAACTTAACAAATAAGATTACAGATAAACACTAAATTAATTAATACTTGTTGAATATTCCTAAGTTAAGTTTCATAGTATTAAACACATAGAGCCAGTTAACTTGAGAAATGAAGTAAAGTTATGGTGTACAAAATAGAGTTGAAGGTAAGAACAATGAAGGTAATCTTGTACACCAATAAGTGTTTCTTTGTTTATCACCCACTAAGGTATTCCAGTGTTTTGTTACAAGAATGAAAACTAACACATTTGGCAATTCCTATGTGAAACCACATTGTTAGAGTCTGCACTCAGGAGAATCCTGTGTCAGATGTGCTTCTTAAATGTTGCATCTAGAGCAAACTTTTACATATATATGAATGTACATTCATTATAAAAAGTGATGAATTGCATTACATATTCCCTGAATATATGTTATCCATTGAATATCTTCAACCTATTAGCCTTTTCTTTCTCAATCTTTCTGCTAGACCATGCTCCTCTTATGAATAGTCCTGTTCCAGTGTCACTTCTATAACAAGAGATCATATTAAGAGAAATCTATGTTCTTCTATTAATCATTACATGAATACTTCTATGTCTATAAGCATCTGTTGAATGCTGGTTATACAGAGCAGCTAAAAAGTAACATTCTAAGCAGAGGATTCTCTATTTATTACTGAAATCTTGTTGCCACTTACTTACAGCTCTCACTATAATGATGGGAAAAGGAAACACTCACCCAGCTGGGCCTTTGACACACATCCTTGTAAAATGAGGCCTTAAGAAGTAGTTATAAGGATGAACTGTCATCAGTTCTTCTCCCTCTAGACCCATAGTTTTGTCATCTGGGGAAGGCATTTCTGTCCTTGAAGTTGTTAGGAAGTAGTACCATCAAATGGAAAAGTGAACTTCTCTAATTCCAGGAAGACAGTAGAGTAGGAACAGCTGAGCTCTGGTTTCATATCCAGAAACTATTCTCTCCAGGCAATATCTGTCTATTTGCATTAACTATTTCCAGTCATTGTGAACAAAACAAAAGTTTTAACAATAATATCCCACTTAAAAGAAGTGAAAACCATTTTGGATTCCCCATGGTAGCCTTCCTGCTTCTAAAACATTCATAGTCCCCTCCACACCTCCACAGTTATTTGGAAGTATCTTCAGGGGTCTCACCTAAAAATTAACAGCTTTTTTTGATACAACTAACAAAATGTCATCTCCTCCAAATACACTTAGGAAAAGTAATCATTCTTACTGAGCCCTCCAGAATGAGACAACGTATTATCAGGAAAAACTAGGCTGTTGGTGCTTGGGTGTAGCTCAGTTGAGAGACAACATGCCTAGAAAGTACTGTGTGTGTGAGGCACCAGGAAATATGTGAAACCTTCAAGTTGTAGGCACAGGTGAGGGTAAATAATCTCACATGAATGGGAAACACAAGACTTCCAGTAAGGTCATAGAAGAAACTAGTCCAAAGACACCCATACATTACAAGAAGCACACATAATACAAAAAGGACAAGAGCAGAATAAAAAATTTCCATGCATCTTATAGTTAAAACACTGTATATACAAAAGTAAAGTGGATTGACAGATCTAAGAGAAAAACTGCAAGTTCGAAAGAAAGAAAACTCATTAAACAGAAAACTAAATTCCCTAATTAGAGGAAAATGGCAGAGTAGGAACAAATGATTTCTCAAGGTAAACTTTCAAAGTTTAGAAAGTCCAAAGCAATACATTCTGAGGCTTCTTGTATTATGTTAATTTGTGTTCCCAGAATTGTTTGCAGGAGAATCTGCTTGTAGGACACTGAGGACCCTGTGGAGAAAGAGGAACACTCCTCCATTGTTGGTGGGATTGCAGACTGGTACAACCATTCTGGAAATCAGTCTGGCGGTTCCTCAGAATATTGGACATTGAAATAACTGAGGACCCAGCTATACCTCTCTTGGGCATATACCCAAAAGATGCCCAACATATAACAAAGATACATGCTCCACTATGTTCATAGCAGCCTTATTTATAATAGCCAGAAGCTGGAAAGAACCCAGACGCCCTTCAACAGAGGAATGGATACAGAAAATGTGGTACATCTACACAATGGAATATTACTCAGCTATCAAAAACAATGACTTTATGAAGTTCATAGGCAAATGGATGGAACTGGAAAATGTCATCCTGAGTGAGTTTAAACACACATGGTATGCACTCATCAATAATTGAATACTAGCTAAAATTCTCAAATTTACTTGTATGCACAGAACACATGAAACTAAAAGATGACCAAAATGTGAATGCTTCACGCCTTCTTTAAAAGGGGAACAAGAATACCTTTGGGAGGGTATAAGGAGGCAAAGTGTAGAATGGAGGCAGAATGAACACCCATTCTTTGCCAGCCCCACATGTGGCCCATACATATACCGTCACCAAACTAGATAAGATGGATGAAGCAAAGAAGTGCAGGCCGACAGGAACGGGATGTAGATCTCTCCTGAGAGACACAGCCAGAATACAGCAAATACATAGGCAAATGCTAGCAGCAAATCACTGAACTGAGAACGGGACCCCTGTTGAAGGAATCAGAGAAAGGACTGAAAGAGTTTCAAGGGGCTTGAGACCCCATATGAACAATGCTAACCAACCAGAGCTTCTAGGGACTAAGCCACTACCCAAAGATTATACATGGACTGACCCTGGGCTCCAACCTCATAGGTAGCAATGAATATCCTAGTAAGAGCACCAGTGAAAGGGGAAGCCCTTGGTCCTGCCAAGACTGAACCTCCAGTGAAGGTGATTGTTGGTGGGAGGGCGGTAATGTGGGGAGGATTGGGAGGCGAACACCTTTATGGAGGTGGAGGGGGAGGGTGTTGGCAGATGTTGGTCTGGAAACCGGGAAAGGGAATAACAATTGAAATGTAAACAAGAAATACCCAAGTTAATAAAGATGGAGAAAGAAATAGTTGCTGACAGCCAATTGGTGGGTAATCCAGACAGAGGCAGGACTTTTAGTATTCCTAGGTGAGAGACAGACTGAGAGAGGAAAGAGGTCTGCCATTCTGGAAGAAGGAGGAGAGAAGTAAGTGTGGGGAGGGAAGAGAAGAAGGAGGAGGAGGAGGGGAAAGAGGAGTTGGAGGGGGGATGTGGAAGGGAAGCAGGGGTAGTGGTTGGGAAAGCGGAGGAAGAGAGGAAGACGATGAGGAGGAGGAGGAGAAAGATAGGGAGGAGGAGGAAGATGGGGAGGAGGAGGAGGAGGAGGACGGGGAGGAGGAGGAGGAGAAGGACGGGGAGGAGGAAGAGGAGGAGGAGGAGGAGAAGGACGGGAGGAGGACGGGAGGAGGAGGAGGAAGAGGAGGAGGAGGAAGAGGAGGAGGAGGAGGAAGAGGAGGAGGAGGAGAAGGACGGGAGGAGGAGGAGGAGGAGGAGGAGGAGGAGGAGGAGAAGGACGGGAGGAGGAGGAGGAGGAGGAGGAGGAGGAGGAGGAGGAGGAGGAGAGATGCCACATTTGAGAATGTGTGGAACAGAGAGCATAGTCCCTATGGAGGAGCCAGGGGAGAGCAGCCCCAAGGGGGCTGCCTGACTGGTTTAAGGAAACAAAGGTCAATATAGAATTTAGTAATAACTCAGGCATATCAGAGGGAAATGGATTAGCCATGTGGAGGTTAGGAAGTGGCCCAACCATTGAGCTGTTTTAGGAATATTAAAATAAAAATGGTGAATTATCTGTCATTCAGGAACCAAGAAAACTGAGTATCTTACAGTGAGGAATGTGTCTCTGCTACCAGGGTCAATTTAAATATTTAATTGTGTACTAATACAACATCCTAAGTGCCAAGTTACAGCCAATCTAAAATAATATGCCCAGCAATACTAGTGCCAGGACTGGAGTAAGAGGAACAATTTTCCAGAACATAGACAGCCTAAAATAGTTTATATTAACAATCCAGACCTAAGGTAACACAGGAAACATTATTTGAGGCTGAAGATAGAAATGAGCGTACTGAGAGCTGTGATAGAATGAAACAGTATATTCTATAATAAATTATTAGAGAATTATCTGCTTAGAATATTTTTGAGCTGTAGTAAATGATAAGCATATAACAGAAACTTATAGACATAGAAAAGTCAGTTTAATGATTTATAAAAAAGCACAGATTTCACTTAATATGATCTCTGATTATATGTGTTACATTAGGAAGGGAGTTTGGAGAAAGAACAGGGAACTATTAGAAGGATGTATTGAGAGAAAGAAAAGTGTTAATATGGTGATGGCCATCAATGGATAGTATATACTGAATGAAAATGTCATGAAATCCGCCATTTTTACAATGAATATATACTGCTATATTGGTAAAAATTATCTCCAGATGCAATATTTTAAGGAACATATTTGACATAGGATTTTTCTGAGTGTGCACTATAATAATTTTAAGATCCAAGATGTGCTAAGTGTGTTATTTTTCCTTCCCTAAAACAAAACACCTGAAACAACTTAGAGGGTGGAAAATGATAAAGCAGACATTTGTTGAGCATGAGTACATTTATACCAGTAAATTACATTTGAATTTTATCATGTATTTTCTCAATTTTCAAGTTAACTCATTGTATATGTTTAATTATATGTACAATGTTCAGATTGTATAGGAAATGTTTATTAATTTAGTATTTATCAATAATTTTCAATTCTATTGAGTCTATATCTACTTAGAAATTGTAGGAAACTTTCATCTCTTGGGCTAGTAAGACATAAATCCTTGTTAATATTGTATTCTTGTAAAGTTAATATATTTGTTTTTTCTTTTGCAATGATTTTCAATAAAGTAGATATTTTTGTGTTTTTCAAAAGTATCTGATAATTTCACCTCACATTTTATTAAATCCGTGTAAAATTATCCTTACAAACATATAAACTGCATGTTTCAATTAAAATACAGTTTTAAGATTCCAAGTTTTCTATATTAAACCTTATGACATTTCAACCGATACAACATTGAGTAAGTTTCTTATTACATTGAGAAAAAGTGTTTTCAATCCTCAAATTGTCTATTATTATTTAAAGTCAAATGCCCAAGATTTCCTCCAATCGTTACAAAATACATTTGCACATTAAAATATACATTCATAAGGTAATGAAATGTAAATATAAGTTTAGGTGATGAAGATCACAGGCCCCCTTTTATTTTGCCAGAATATTATTTTTTTATTAGATATATTTCTTCACTTACATTTCAGTCTTATTAAGTCACTGGTGACAGAATATAAACTCCACAAAAGCCAAATTATAAAAACTCTAGCTTATGTTTACAAGCATTACAGAATTTTCAGGTTTCTTTCTTTCTTTCTTTCTTTCTTTCTTTCTTTCTTTCTTTCTTTCTTTCTTTCTTAGTAATTCACATAAACTATCTGCACTGATTAGGTCAACTGGGAAAAAGGAGACACATTCTTAATTTTTCTTTGAGCTCATTTTATAACATGTATCTATTTTAAAGAACTCAGTTTTCATTCAAGTGATATACAGGTATTCATGTAAGCACCCTTGGAATACAATATGCTAGTCATCTGTTGTTATGCTGAGGAGTCCAGTAATTTCAGACACACTCACATATATGCACGTGTATACACACACACACACGTACACACAATCATGAAGGTATGTGCACAGACACATGCACGCACACATTTCCTGTGAACACTTCCATATCTTTCTGAAACTCACACCATGCAACTTGTGATGAAGCTTTGGACATGATTGCTTCTCCACGGAGTTGCTTCTGCAGTGTTGCTTCTGCTGATGGTGGTTCATCTTCGAGGAAATGGATTGTAACTGTGAGACTATAATACCCCAGTCAATGTCTGTGTGCTTATTGTTACACCTGGGCTAAACTCAATTTCCAAAAAATAGTTCACATCTAATTTATTTAACATGATTAGGTAATAGCCATGAATAAATACACTTTCAATTTGTGAACATTATTTGTTGGAAGAAGTGTGTTACTGTGGGAGTGGGCTTTGAGACTTTTTCTCCCAGCTGCCTGAGGAGTCAGTTTTCTCTATAGCCTTCAGAACAAGATATAGAAGAACTCTTATTCCCTCCTCCAACACTATGTCTGCCTGAACCCTGTCATATTTCCTGCTGTGATGATAATAGACTGAACCTCTGAAGCTGTAAGTCATTTGCAATTAAATGTTGTCCCATATAAGAGTTACCCTGGACATGGAGTATCTTCATAGTTTTAAACCCTAACCAAAACAGATGTCATATTCATAGAAATGTAGGATGGTCTTTGGCACTAATTTATGCATTATTTCTCTACATACATGCATGCATGCAACTATGTGTGGAAGAAATTAGAGACTATCACATTACAAGTAGGCTCATTTCCTAACAAGAGTCTGGGTCAGTGTCCTTGTTATCTATTTCTCTATTAGTAAGCTGATATTAAGAACTGAATTAAATTCATTCATTTGATCGTGGTAACCAGGCTAAATATCTGACATAGGCACCAAATTTAAGACTGTTGAGTGAAAGTGTAAAAAGTGTGTAGGTGTTGATGATGTATAATAACACTGGGGACCTTGTTATCCACTGCATAGGAAGGAATTTGATATAAAACAGAAAATCCCAAACAGAATCATTATCTGGTCATCTTCAGTGAGTTCATTTTATCATAATGAGCTGAAAATAGTGTTTGTCTTATTGTCACATGCTCTTTCTTGTTGGAGGCTACTTTCTCCACATTGTAAGATGTGATTAAGTAGCCTGTAGTAACGCCAGAAACCAGCAAAGCAAAATAAGGACACTAGTGTGGTGGGAATTGGAGCAATAGTGAGGATGAAAGCAGCTTACAGAGTCAATCAGGTGGATGAATGGAATAGAATTAATGCACATACTTCTTGTCACCTGATGTTCACCACAAAAGTCCAAATCATCCAGTGAAAAAAAGACAGCATAATCAACAAATGGTGTTGGTTCAAGTGGCTGTGAGCATGTAGCAGAATGCAAATGGATCCATTTGTATCTCCTTGTACAAAGCTCAAGACCAAGGGGATCAAGAATCTCCACATAAAACCACATACATTGAATCTAATAGAAGAGAAAGTGGGGAAGAACCTCAAGCCCTTGGGATGAAGGAAAATTTCTTCTAAGATCAAGTATAGACAAATGGAATCTCATAAAATTTAACCGATTCTGTAAGGCAAAGGAAACTGTCAATAGGACAAAAAAGCAACCCATAGATTGGGAAAAGATCTTTACCAACTCTACATCTGATAGAGGGATAATATCCAAAATACACAAAGAACTCAAGAAGTTAGACTCCAGAGAACCAAATAACCCTATTAAAAATGGTGCACAGAGCAAAACAGAATTCTCAACTGAGGAATATCGAATGGCTGAGAAGCAGATAAAGAAATGTTCAACATCCTTAGTCATCAGGGAAATGCAAATCAAAACAACTCTGAGATGCTACCTCACACCAGTCAGAATGGCTAAGATCGAAAATCAGGAGACAACAGATGCTGGCAAGGATGTGGAGAAAGAGGAGCACTCCTCCATTGTTGGTGGGATTGCAAGCTGGTACAACCACTCTGGAAATCAGTCTGTTTGGTCTTCAGAAAATTAGACACAGTACTACCTGAGGACCTAGCTTTACCACTCCTGGGCATATACCCAGGACACATGCTCCACTATGTTTATAGCAGTCTTATTTATAATAGCCAGAACCTGGAAAGAACCCAGATGTCCTTTAACAGAGAATTGAGTCAAGAAAATGTGGTATATTGACAAAAATGGGTATAACTCAGCTATTTAAAAAAATGATGTCATAAAATTCACAGGCAAATGAATGGAAGTAGAAAATATCATTCTCAGTGAGGAAACCCAGTTCCAAAAGAACTCACATGGAATATACTCACTGATAAGTGAACATTAGAGAAAAATCTCAGAATATACACAATACAAATCACAGATCATATGAAGGTCAAGAAAGAAAGACCAAAGTGCTGGCTCAACACTTATACATATAAAATAAAATTAATAAAATAAAATAAATCTCTTTTTGAAGCAGAGAAAAATTACCCCATTTTAAAATGTCTTGTGTTCATTTAGCCACAAATTTCTCAGCACATTGAATATTCCCTTATCAGGACTGATTTTCACCAAGGAGTAATTGTGGTATAGGCATTCATCACAAACTTCTGAATAGTCAGGATGAAAGCATTGTACATCCGAACAGGAATGGGGTGGATGAGATGATAAAGTCCATCCAGTACATGACCACATAAAAGACCACCTGCAGCAAGATAATCTGGGTGGCCTTTTTCTCAGGGGATATTCTCAGGTGCTTGATCCTATGAAGGTGCTTGCATTGCCTCTGATGTCTGAACAAGATAATTACAATATATGAACTTGTAGGAAGCATGACTCCTACAAGAAACCTCTGGAAGTTGTCCAAACACAGAGAATATCCAAATTAACTAAATCGAAATGAAAATGGCACATACCAAATGACACTGAGGACATCCAATGAATCATTAGGTCATACTTTAAAAACCTGTAGTCCACAAAATTGGAAAATCTAAAAGAAATGGACAATTTTTCTCAATAGATACTACTTACCAAAGTTAAATCAAGATCAGCTAACTAATTTAAATAGATCTATAACCCTTAAACATTTGAACCAGTCATTCAAAAATGTCCAATAAAAGAAATGACTTTAAATTTGACCAGACTTTCAAAGGAGAACTAACACCAATACTTCTCACATTATTCCACAAAATACAAACAGAAGGAACATTACAAAATTCATTTTTAAGCCATAGTCACACTGATACCTAAGACACACAAAGTTTCAACAAATAAAATTTCATACCAGTTTCTTGCATGAACATGGACACAAAAATACTCAAAAAAACCCTGAACATAAAAATATGTAAAAAATCATCCACAAGGATATAATAGTTTTCATCCCAGAGATTCAGGGAAAGTTTAACAAGCAAAGATTAGTAAATAATTCTCCTATAGAAATGAACTGAAAAAAAGCACAAAACACATAAACATCATTAGGTACTGGGAAAATGTTTGACAATATCTAACACTTCATTATGATGATATCTTGGAAAGATTATGTATACAAGGGACATGCCTAAATACAAGATGTGTATTACTGCAAGCCTATACCCATATCAAATTAAGTGAGAAACTTAACCCAATTTCACTAAAATCAGGAACAAGACAAGTTGTTCACTCACTCCATCCATTCAACATACTACTTGACATATTATGTAGAGAAATTATACACCTGAAAGAGATCAAAAGGATACAGATTTTCGAATTGGAAAGGAAGAAGTCAAGTAACTATATTGACAGATGATGTGATAGTACATATAGGTGAGCCCAAACATTTTACCAGGCAACACCTATTTTATAAAACCTTCAGTGAAGTGACTAGATATAAGAATAAGTAAAAGAACTAAATACTTTTAATAATTATTCTTTAATCTTTTATTACAGTCCACTCATTATCCCACATCAGCATGTACTCTGACTGTTCCTCTTCCAATACTTCCTCGCTGATGTCCAAAAGGATGTCTCCACCCCACTAGACCTCCCCACTCTCTGGGGCCTCAAGTCTCTCATAGATTATGTGTGTCTTCTCTCACAGAGGCAAGACCAGGCAGTCTTCTGATGTATATGTATTGGAGTCCTTAAAGAAAAGAGAGAGAAAAATTACACCATTTAAAAAGCCTGTTGGCATTTTGGCCACATGTTTTTCAGGACATTGATTATTCTGTTGTCAGAACTGATTTGTACCAAAGGGCTAATTGTGGGATAGACATTCATCACAAACTTCTGAAGAGTCAGAATAACAGGGTCGTACTTCCATAACAGGATAGATGTGGATGAGATGATGAAGTCCACCCAGTACATGAACACAAAGCAAATCACCAGGAGCAAGATGGTCTGGGTGGCCCTTTCCTCAGGGGACACTCTCAAGTGGTTGATGCTATGAAGATGCTTGCATTGCCTCTGATGTCTGAACAAGAAAATCACCATGTATGCACTTGTGCTTAGCATGACACCCACAAGAAACACATCTCTTAAAGTAGTTACTGTTAAAATCAAACCCCTGATGATGCTGTTCATGGGAAAGTGTGAGCAGAACTTAGTGACCCTCATCTGGTTGGTCTCACTCATATTGGTATAAGCACCAATAGAAAAGATCTGGTTACTACTGAAGGACAAATTGAAAGACCAAAAATAGAAGAAAGCATAGATGATATACTTTTTTAATTTATGTTTAAATTTTGCCAACAGCGAGGTACTGGGACTGATAGTGACAGCCTGGAACACACTCAGGAGGCAGGTGACACAGATAGAGAGGCCTCTCATCACCCTGTTCATGTAAATAGTTGCTTTACATTTGAAGTCATTATCAATGTTCAATGACTCAAACATGTCTGCAAGCCAAATATCCCATCCAGTGAGAACCATAATTATATGAATAAAGGTCAGTTGACAGGAGATTAGGTCCACAGGCTTAGGTCTGTGACCTGGGATTATGAAGATATAGAAAATCAGCAGAAACATATTGGCTAGGACTCCTAATCCAGCTTGGAAATAAAGAACATCCTTGATTGAAGACATAAATGGAAAGTGTGTTCATTTTAAAAGCATAATGGAAGTCTGTTTCATATATCTGAAAAATAATAGATTATATATCAAACTTATGATTCACTTCACGGTATGGCTATATAATCATTCCATTTTCCCTACTGAATATTGAGTAACCTATCTCTCTTTTGATGTTTCACACTGGAAATAACCTACATTTTTATATGTCCTCCAAGTATTTCCTGTATGGAGAATATATTATTAACAGCAAATTAATTTAGAGTCATATCTACACAATATACTATACTTTGTGTTCCTATATTACAACAGAGTCCCATACCTTAGAAATCCAATTTTATTAATTTAAATTGGCTCATTTTGTATTTAAAAATTGAAACAGTAGTTATGAGCATAGAATATCATTCACACTTGCACAAATGTACAAAAACTATGGTGAGATGGGGAAAATCATAAAAGATATCATAAAAACCAGATTAGAATACATTATAGTGTATAATTATATGAAGATCTATTTAGACATTATCTATATTTTACTCATAATTCTCATGAAGTCCCAGGCAAAATGTCTATCATAATTCATCTTTTATATGTTTCTTTCCCATGAGATCTTACATCCTTAGAATCTAGAATTAAAGACATACATGCAGTGGAAGACTATTTGTGAAGTACGGTTCAAGATTAAGAAGCCAATACTAAGGTATTAAGAAAAGACCATTTTTGAAAACCCTTTTTGGGGAGGATGTGTCGGTATATCCTTAACAGAATGTTTCCTCATGGCTTTTTTCAACAAAACATGTTATTTTACCTTACTTCCTCTGCTTTCTGTATTTGTCTCCCTACCCCTTACTTGGGAACCCTGCCATTTCCCTCTTAGATAAATTGTGTCCTGATGCTACTACTCCCCTGTACCTTCCTCCCCACTTCATCTGTATTTACCTGCCTGTTCACCCTAAGGGCCCTGTCTTTTTCATTTTCCTGATGAGACACTTGTAGCCTGCTATTCTGTTCTCCAATGCTCACACCCTCAGCCCTTCCTCGCAGTAGTCCCATTTTTTGCTTTCCTGGTTTCTGCAGTTACTACAGGCTACATAATCACATGTGAAGACTTGTATTTGGGAGCCTCCAACAGGATAGAATATGGGATGCTAAGACAAACCTATTTTCCATACAATATGACAAAACACAAACTTGCTAAAATGACCATATAGGGATTCTGTTTGGAAATCTTGTTTAAAAGAGATTTCTTCTCATGTAATGGAAAACAAGTTCTCAGTGGTATCATACATCACCAACATCCAGACACTCTTTAAAGTACTCAACAACCTTTGTTGCTTATGTAAGTTACTTGCCCTGGTTACCAGGACAAATTTATTGTTGAATTGATTTAATTCAGCCTTTAAAAATCAGCTTTGTGATAAAGAAGTAGAAAATGACTACACCAATTCAAAGCTTGTGGAAAAAGGAGTGCCCGATTATACTTCACTTGAATATTACACATACATAGACACACACATGCTTTTTTCCCCCTCCATAGCTACCATGGATACAGAGCTGTTAACATAGGCATGCACTGAGAAAAGTCTTCTGTTTTATTTAAAAAAAAATCAGTGCTGGGGTGTTTCCAATTAGTTTAAATTGTACTAATTAGTTGTAAGTATTACAGTCCTAAGTGTGTCAAGAGACATTCATAATGGTGGAGAAGTCACCACTATTCAATGGACTCAGAATTAAAAAAGCTAAGCAGTTGTAGACAGGGATCTGGAGAGACTGCAACAAAAGTGATCGAGAGGTGTTTTCTTGATATTCTTCCAAGAAAATTTACTTTACTTTTTCATTACCCTAGAACTTGATTTTAGAACAGTCTTGTTTTATGAATTTAGGATGACCTTTGCTTTCTGTGATATGGAGATTTAGTAAGCTAAGGAACATACAATTAAAATAGATGACAAGTGTCAACTTCACTTTAAGTTTTCGGTTATTTAGTGAGTAATGACCTAAAATTTGTATGATTTCTCAGAGAGAACATGAAATGAGTATATGACTTTCAGGTGACAAGATACATGGTGTTGGCTGATGTACTGTGTACTGTCAGGAGCAAGAATAAGTCTTCAGGTATCTCAGGAGATGAAGACCTTAGCCACCCAAGCTAGTTTCATGAAATTTTGTTAAAATGGAGGACAGCAAGCATAAATGCTGACTACTTACAAAGAAGATATTAATTCATAGATATTACCTGACCCTCTTAAATAAATAAAATGCATGAACTCTGTGAAAATTGAGCTTAGCATCTATGATGTTGACTAGAATATTACAGTCTCACACTATGAGCCCGTTCCTCTGAGATCCTGCAGCAGCAGCGGGACTATTGCTGTAGAGACTGTGGGGAAGCACTCGTCCCCAGAGTTTCCCAGTTCCATAATGTGAGTTTGGGAAAGATATGAAAATGTTCAGTGAAAAGTGTGTGTGTGTGTGTGTGTGTGTGTGTGTGTGTGTGTGTGTGTGTGTGAAGTTATTGGACTACTGAGACTAAGAATAGAGCAATGGCAGTGTGGACCAAGGCTGCCAACATGATTATCTTTCCATCATCTGAGTGAAAAACTGAGAATTAACAAAATGTTTGTGAGTAAAATGAATTTTAAGGAAATGGAAAATGTGTCCTCTGTTTCTGACTTGATCTAATGTATGGGCCTTGCCTAGTGTACTAGTGCAGATTTTACTGTGTTACTTAAAAGAAACTAAAACTTTTGTAGTGACTGCAAATATAAGCTCATGTATTTATTATTTGGTTTTTGTGGTATTGATACTCTATAGGCAGTGACTCAATGACATTTGCTGGCATAATTTTGATCTACTTTTAAAAATCAACAATTTCATAAATCTACATTATCTGTTTTTTCGGTTGAATTTTGTGTGTCCTTGTGTGTGTGTGTGTGTGTGTGTGCTTGTGCTTTTGTGTGTGTGTGTGTGTGTGTGTGTATGTGTGTGAGAAAGCAAATGAAGGAGGGAGATTGCAACCTGTATTTCAGAGTAACTTCAATCAAACCCATATTCTTCCTGTCTTAGCCTTGAAAGTGCTAGGATCATAGGTGTGTGCCACCACACTTGCCTTAATTTTCCAGTGTAATCTCCTATATACATTCGTAATTGATGTTGCCGCAAAATAAAAATAGACTTGTGATGTTCATCACCTAAACTTAAATTTACTTTGCATTTGTTGGGGGAATGATTATTTTAATGAATAACTGTATTTTAAGTATTGGAGGAAACTTTGAGAATTTTGAGTTTAAATACTTTTATACTAATTGAGAATTCAAAATATTTTCCTCTCTTCCAATGAATAGCCTACTCAATATCATGTGAGTAGCAAGGTTAAAAGGTACAATTTAGAAAACCTGAAATATTAAAGCTGAATTTATTTTAATTGCTACAAACCTATCCGATTTACCTGTTTTGTAAAGACAAATTTATATGGATTTAAAATATCTAAGAGGGACAAGGTTTTCAGGCATGTTTGAAATATACAGAAGTGATCAATTTTATTAGAGATTGTAAAATATACTATCATGAAAGACAGAGAAATTTAAAACTTCTAGGACATTTCCTGTTTAAACTATCCTACTGTTACAACAGAGGTGGCTACTGATACGTGATCTTTCCTTGCTTCTTCAGGACAAGAAAGACATTAAAATGATGTGATAGGAGCATTGTGATGCGAACAAGTTTAAATACAGTGAAACAAATGTAATTAATTTTATTAGAGTATAAAACTTATGTTGAAACATGGAAAAAGGTGGTGAAATAATGGTGACTTTTGAGCAGAAAATAACATTTCCCAGGTTTATTTTGCTGTTGCAAAAGAAGGCAAGATTCAAAAGAGATGATGAGGAATGAGTGTCAAGTCACCTGGAAAAGGAACAGGGATATTAAGTAGCTAGTCTCTCACCCATAAATGTTCAGTACTAGTGGCCTAAGGGAAATGTGCACAGGGAAATAATCAAATGCTAACATAAAGGACTGCTGTGGGGTGTCAGATCCAGGAGCTGTGCTGCCTCAATTTACATTTGTTGTCCATAGCATAGAGCCATGTAACCTTGGGAACCTTTGCCACTAAGAGTGAATGAATAGGAGCTGGCATATAATGTTTGAAGGTGACGTTGTGTGTGCTGACAAGTAATACTTGGGAGGTTTACACATTCATGAGGACCATAGTAATGGAAAATTAAGGATGATTTTCATAAAATTATAAATGTACTTGCCCAAACCCCTGGTATTATTTTGTGGTCTCATTAAATCCTAAAGCTGTACTTTCAGTGATCATTTCTGTAGTTCACTACTGAAGCTGAGTGTAGTTGACTGAAGCTGGAGTTATCTAAAGAGCATGGTGATCAAAAATTCTACTTGATAACTAGATAGTTGTACATGTTCCTACGACTTCTTGTGAAAATGCCATAAAGAAAATTGCAGCACTGTCTTAAACCTCTGCTCGTGGTATGTACAAAAGTTATACATGTAAGATATGGATGTACACAGAAGCTGTTTGGTTTAAAACTAATTCTAATGCTTACTTGTTCAATTTCATTGATGTAAGACACAAGTCTTGTTGAATCACTTCCTATTTAACAGAATAAACTGTAAACCAACGTAATTAAGAAAACAACCAAAAAGGAGAAATCATTGTAATTGAAGAAACCAATTTCTCTAAAGTTAAAAAGTCCCTTATTATATAATGTTAACAGTGTCTTGTGTATTCCTAGGCTATGAGTTGAAACTACCATGAGAATCCCTAAAGATTCTCATGAAGAAAGAGGAAAAATACTGATAAACACTAAATTAGTTAATATTTCTTGTACATTCCTACCTTAAGGTTCATATTATTAAATGCATACAGCCAGTTAACTTGAGAAAAGAAGTAAAAAGAGAAAATGCAAAATACAATTTAAGGTAACAATACCATGAAGGTAATCCTGCATACCAATAAGTGTGTTTCCTTGTTCATCACCCTCTAAAGTATTTCAGTGTCTTGTTATAGGATTGAAAACTAACACATTTGGCATTCCCTATGTGGAACCATATTGTTAGAAATATTAGAGTACACACTCAATATTGCTATTGTAAGGTTGCATATATAACCAGAGATCATACTTAGAGAAAACTATATTCTTCTCTTAATCATTTCACTGATTCCTTTATGTCTACAAGCATCTGTGGAATGCTGTTTATATGGGGCAGTTCAACAATAATATGGCAAGCAGTGGATTTTCTAATCTTTTAGTACAGAAATCTTTCTTCCTTCTACCACTTACTTACAGCTTTCATCATAACGAAAAGGAAACACTCACCAAGCTGTGCCTTCGACAAACATCCTTGTAGAATGAGGCCCTTAGAAGTACTTATAAGGAAGAGATATCATCAGCTCATCTCCCTCTAGACCTATAGTTATCATGACATCTGGAAAAGGACATTCTGTACATGAGTTTGTTAGGAAGTGTCACTATCAAATGGAAAAGTGAACTTTCCTAATTCCAGGAAAACAGTAGGGTTGTAACAGCTGAGCTCTGTGTTTCCCATGTGTGAGCTATTCTCTCCATTCTATATCTGTCTGTGTGGATGACGTCAGTCATTTTGAACAAAAGTTTCCACAATACTATCCCACTTAAAAGAAGTAGAAAATAATTTTAGGAGAAGTGCTGACCATTCTGAGACCACAGGAAAGACCGACACTTTTATCCGCTTTTGCCCACATCCCTGTTCCAAGAGGAAACTGCATAGTGCCCATGAACACAGTAATACAGGAACAGTCAGAAGCAGGTTCCTGTGGTTCTGGTCTGTGCCTGGACTAGAACAGAACAGAACAGAACAGTAAAACAGTTCCCTGCATCGAAATTCCACTGGGGAGAGAGATGGACCCTCAGAGGTATGGAAACTCTTGAGAAATCAGAGAAGACTAACCTCTGCCCACATTCCTGACCCAAGAGGGAATTGCCTAATGCCATCTGTGATCCCTGTGCACAGGTAACTAGGAGCAGTCAGGGACAGGACTCAATTCCTGCCTGCTCCAAGAGCTGAAAAACAGTTACCAGGAGTTACTCTGAGAGCGGAGCACCTGTTCTCAGAAAGGGCTGAAAGAAAACAGGAAAACAGTTCTACAGAAGTCCTGACACAGAGACCTAGAGGAGGATTAAACCACTATCAGAAACAGCAAGACAAGCTAATATCACAGACAACCCAGTGGTGAGAGGTAAGCACAGAAACCTAAGCAACAGAATCAAGACTACTTGACACCATCAGAGTCCAGTTCTCACATCAAAGTAAATAATGGATAGCCAAGTACACCAGAAAACCAAGATTTAGATTTAAATTCACGTTTTACGATGATGATATAGGAATTTAAGTAGGACATTAATAATGCACTTAAAGAACTACAGGACAACACAAGAAAACTAGTAGAAGCCCTTAGAGAAGAAACACAAGAATCCCTGAAAGAATTACAGGAAAACACAATCAAACAGGAGATGCAATGGAACAAAACAGTCCAGGATTTAAAAATGGATACAGAAACAATAAATAAAACACAAAGGGAGAGAACGCTGGAGATAGAAATCCTAGGAAAGAGATCAGGAGTCATAGCTTCAAGCATCGCCAATAGAATACAAGAGATAGAAGAGAGAATCTCAGGGGCAGAAGATACCATAGAAAACATCAACACAACCATCAAAGATAATGTAAAACACAAAAAGTTTCTAGCCCAAAACATCCAGGAAATCCAGGACACAATGAGAAGATCAAACCTAAGGATAATAGGCATAGAAGAGAGGTAAGAATCCCAACTTAAAAGGCCAGTAAATATATTCAGTGAAATTATAGAAGTAAACTTTGCAATCCCACCAACAATGGAAGAGTGTTCCTCTTTCTCTGCATCCTCACCAGCATCTGCTATCAGCTGAGTTTTTGATCAAAGCCATTCTGACTGGTGTGAGGTGGAATCCCATGGTTGTTTTGATTTGCATTTCCCTGATGACTAAGGATGTTGAACAATTCTTTAGCTGCTTCTCAGCCATAAAATATTCCTCAGCTGAAAATTCTTTTTTTAGCTCTGTACCCCATTTTTAATAGGATTGTTTGGCTCTCTGAAGTCTAATTTCTTGAGTTCTTTGTATATTTTGGTTATTAGCTCTCTATCAGATGTAGAATTGGTAATGATCTTTTCCCAATATGTAGGTTGCTGTTTTGTCCTAATGACAGTGTCCTTTGTCTTACAAAAACTTTGCAGTTTTATGAGGTTTCACTTGTTGATTCTTGATCTTAGTTGCCCATAAACATACAAGAAGCCTTCAGAATTCTAAATATATTGGGTGAGAAGAGAATTTTCTCTAGTCACATAATAGTCAAACACCAAATGCACACAAAAAAAGAAAGATTATTGAAAGCTGTAAGGGAAAAGGTCAAGTGACATGTAAAGGCAGACCTATAAAAATTATACCAGACAGCCCCTACCTCAGCATAAAAGGCTGGAAAAACAACTTTCCAAGCAAATGGTCTGAAGAAAAAAGTTGGAGTAGTCATTCAAATATTGAATAAAATTGACTTTTAACCAAAAGTCGTCATAAAAGATATGAAGGACACTTCATATTTGTTAAAGGAAAAAACACACCAAGATGAACTCTCAACCCTAAATATCTATGCCCCAAATGCAAGGGCACCTACATTCATAAAAGCAACCTCACCAAGGCTCAAATGACACATTGTACCTCATACAATAGTAGGAACGTTCAAACCCCACTCTCATCCATGGACAGATTGTGGAAACAGAAATTAAACAGACATAGAGAAACTAACAGAAGTAATGAACCAAATGGAGTTAATAGATATTTATAGAACATTCCATCCTAAAGCAAAAGGATATACATTCTTCTCAGGACATCATGGTAACTTCTCAAAAATTGATCATACAATCAGTCAGAAAACAGACCTCAACAGAAACAGAAAGATAGAAATCATCCGATGCATTTTTATCAGATCACCACAGACAAAGGCTAGTATTCAATAACTAGAGTAATGAGAGAACACACACATATTTATGGAAGTTAAACAACACTCTAAACAATGACAATTTTGTCAAGGAAGATATAATGAAAAAAATTAAAGATTTCTTAGAACTTAATAAAAATGCAGATCCAATATACCTAAACTTATGAGACACAATGAAAGCAGTGCTAAGAGGAAAACTCATAGCTCTGAGTACCTGCAGAAAGAAACAGGAGAGAGCATAAGTCAGCAACTTGACAGCACACCTAAAAGCTCTAGAATAAAAAGAAATAAATCCATCTGCGAGGAGTAGACAGCAGTAAATAATCAAACTCAAGGTTGAAATCAACCAAGTAGAAACAAAAAGGACTGTACAGAGAATCAACAAAACCAGGAGCTTGTTCTTTAAGAAAATCAACATGATAGACAAACCGTTAGCCAGACTAACCAGAGGGCAGAGAGAGTACATTCAAATTAGCAAAATCAGAAATGGAAAGGGAGACATAGCAACAGAAAGTGAAGAAATGCAAAAAATTATCCGATTCTACTACAAAATTCTATATTCATCAAAACTGGAAAATCTGGAGGAAATTAACAATTATCTAGAAAATTACCAGGTACCAAAGTTAAATCAGGAACAGATAAACCATCTAAACAACACCATAACTCATAAAGAAATAGAAGCAGTCATTAAAGGTCTCCCAACCAAAAAGAGCCCAGGTCCAGACGGGTTTAGTGCAGAATTCTATCAGACCTTCATAGAAGACCTCATACCAATACTGTCCAAACTATTCTATAAAATAGAAACAGAGTACTACCAAATCCCTTCTGTGAATCCACAATTACTCTTATACATAAACTACACAAATACTCAACAAAAAAGAACTTCAGATCAATTTCCCTTATGAATATCGATGAAAAAATACTCAATAAAATACTTGCAAACCGAACCCAAGAACACATCAAAACGATCATCCATTGGGATAAAGTAGGCTTCATCCCAGGGATGCAGAGATGGTTCATTATATGGAAACCATCAATGTAACATACTATATAATCAAACTCAAAGATTAAAACCACATGATCATTTCATTAGATGCTGAGAAAGCATTTGACAAAATTCAAGACCCCTTCATGATAAAAGTCCTGGAAAGAATAAGAATTCAAGGCCCATACCTAAACATAGTACAAGCCATATACAGCAAACCAGTAGCTAACATTAAACTAAATGGAAACTGAAGCAATCCCTAGACAGGTAGTAGACAAAGCTGCCTCCTCTCTCCCTACTTATTCAATATAGTACTTGAAATAATAGATTGAGTAATCAGACAGTGAAAGCAGGTAAAAAGGGTACAAATTGCAAAGGAAGAAGTCACAATATCAGTATTTGCAGATGATATGATAGTATACTTAAGTGACCCCAAAACTTCCAGCAGAGAACTACCAAACCTGATGATAAATTTCAGCAAAGTGTCTGGGTAATAAATCAACTCAAAGAAATCATTTGCCTTCTTCTACTCAAATGATAAACAGGCTGAGAAATAAATTAGAAAAACGACACCCTTCACAATACTTCCAAATAATATAAAGTACTTCGGTTTGACTTTAACTAAGCAAATGAAAGATTTGTATGAAAAGAACTTCGAGTCTCTGAAGAAAGAAATTGAAGAAGATCTCAGAAGATGGAAAGACCTCCCATGCTCATGGATTGGCAGGATTAATATAGTAAAATGGCCATTTTTCCAAAAGCAATCTACGGATTCAATGCAATCCCCATCAAAATTTCAACTCAATTCTTCATTGAGATAGAAAGAGTAATTTGCAAATATATTTGGAATAACCAAAAAACCAGGATAGTGAAAACTATTCTCAACAATAAAAGAACTTCTGGGGAAATTACCATATCTGACCTCAAGAGTTTTACAGAGCAATAGATAAAAACTGTATGGTATTGGTACAGAGACAGACAGATAGATCAATGTAATAGAATTGAAAATCTAGAAATGAACCCACAACTATGGTCACTTCATCTTTGACAGAAGATCTAAAACCAACCAATGGAAAAAAGATAGCATTTTCAGCAAATGGTGCTGATTCAACTGGAGGTCAGCATGATGTAGAATGCAGACCGATTCAGTCTTATCACCCGGTACAAAGCTTGAGTCCCAGTGGATCCACAACTTCAAAACCAAACCAGATACACTCAAACTAACAGAAGAAAAAGTAGAGAAGAGTCTCAAATAAATGGGCACTGGGGAAAAATTTCTGAACAAAACATCAATGAATTATGCTCTAAGATCAAGAATCGATAAATGGGACCACATAAAACTGCAAAGCTTCTGTAAGGCAAAGGACTTTGGCATTAGGACAAAATGGCAACCAACAGACTGGGAAAAGTTCTTTACCAATCCTACATCTGATAGAGGGCTAATATTGAAAATGTACAAAGAAATCAAGAAATTAGACTCCAGAGAGCAAAAATTCTATTAAAAAATGGGGTACAGAGCTATACAAAGAATTCTCAACTGAGGAATACTGAATGGCAGAGAAGCACCTAAACAAATGTTCATCATCCTTAGTCATCAGGCAAATGCAAATCAAAACAGCCCTGAGATTCTACTTCACACCAGTCAGAATAGCGAAGATCAAAAACTCAGGTGACAACAGAGTGAGGATGTGGAGAAAGAGGAACACTCCTCCATTGTTGGGATTGCAGACTGGTACAAACATTCTGGAAATCAGTCTGGAGGTTCCTCAGAAAATTGGACATTCCACTACTTGAGGACTCAGCTAAGGTCAGTTGATTTTGACAAAGAAGCTCAAACAATAAAATGTTAAAAAAAAGAAGCGAAAGGAATACCTCTTCCACAATTGGTACCAGTATAACTAGGTGTCTGCATGAAGAATAATGCCAATTGATCCATATTTATCCCGTGGTACAAAGTGCAAGTCCAAGTGTATCAAAGACCTTAATATAAAATCTGACACTAAATCTATCAGAAGAGATAGTGAACTACTGCCTTGAACACATTGGCAGAGGAGACAAATTCCTGAACAGAATTCCAGTACTCAGGTACCTAGATCAACAAATAATAAATAGAAACTTAGGGTACTGAAAAACTTTTGCAAGGCTAAGTACACCATCAATAAAACAAAACAGACATTAAATAATGGGAAAATATCTTCGCGACAAACACATCTGACAAAGGACAAATATCCAACATATATAAAGAACCCAAGAGTGAAGACACCAGCAAGCCAAATAACCCAATTAAAAAGAGTGGTAGAGAGTTATAGAGAGAATTCTCAACAGAGGAATCTCTATTGGCTGAGAAACACTTAAAGAAATATTAAACATCCACACTGACAAAGGAAATTCAAATCAAAACAACTCTGAGATTGCATCTTACACCCTTTAGAATGGCTAAGATAAAAATCTCAAGAGACAGCACATACTGCTGAGACTGTGGATCAAGGGAGAACACTCCACCATTGGTGATGGGATTGAAAACTGGCATATCCACTTTGGTCATCAATTTGGTAGTTGCATAAAAAGTTGAGAATAGTTCTACACCCAACACCCAACTGTATCCTCCTTCTGGGCATAAACCCAAAAGATGCCCCTCTCTATGAAAGGACACTTGCCCAGCTACATTCATAGCAACTTTATTCATAATAGCCAGTAACCAAAAACAACCTAGATGGCCTTCAATTAAAGCATGGGTAGAGAAAATGTAGTTCATTTATACAGTAGAATAGCTATTAAAAATGAGGATATCATGAAATTTGCATGCAAATTTATGTAACTAGAATACATCATCATGAGTAGAAATCATGCATGGCATTCATTTACTTTTATGTGCACATTAGCCATAAAGTAGTGGATAGCCATGCTACAATCCACAGACCAAAAGATACTAAGTAATAGGGAAGAGCCAAGGGAGGATGAATGCATTTCATTCAAATGAGGGAACAACATAGTCATTGGAGTTGGATGGATGGAGGGAACTGTGTAGGAGATACAATGAAGATGGGGATGGGGATAAGTATCAGGTACTGTAAGAGGGTTGTGAGAGGGATCTGTGAGAGAGATTGGTAAACAATGGGGGAAAATTTTGGAGTAACTGGATACCTGGGACAAGGGAGAGTCCCAGGCTGTTTATGGTAGTGACTGTAGCTGAGTCTGATAAGAGAAGTGGTTATGTAGAGTGAATTGGCCACCTTACGAACCATGTAGAACTTCTAGGAAAAAGAAGGGAACATCAACCCACTAACAAAATCTTCAATCCGAAATTAGTTCTGTCTACACAATTGGGAGGTATAAAGATTGCTCCTTTAGGTCGAGCAAAGACTGAGGGAGGAGCCAGATGATGATTGGTCCAACATGAGATACATCCCATGTTTTAGAGCCAATCCCTGAAACTATTTATGGTACACTGCTATGCTTGCAAATGGGTGCATAGGATAACTGTCTCCTAAAGGCTTAATCCAACATTAGATAGAAACAGAGGCACAGACCTGAGCTTAACAGAAGGAGGTGCTTGAGGAGTCTGTGCCACAGTAGGGAATAAAATTCAGGAAGCTGGAGGGAGCAAGGACAGCACAAGAAGAGCTACTGAGTCAACTAGAAGAGCCCATGATTCTCGCTGAGACTGAATGACCAACCAAGGAGGATACAGTGGCTGGAACTAGGTCCTCTACCCATTCATAGCGTAAGTGAAACTTGGTCTTTATATGGGTCTCCTCACAACTGGAATGGAACTAGTCTCTGATAGTGTTGCCTGTCATTGGATCCCCTTCGCTAAACTGCACTGCCTGACTGGGGCTCAGTAGTAGAAATTAGGCTTAGGCCTACTGCAACTGCCAACCCTAAGGTTGTGTGGCACCCAAGGATGTCTCCCCTTTCTCTGAAGAGAAGAGGAAGAGACAATGGTGGGAGGAGGGTTTACTAGGGTGGGATTAGGAAGAGAGGAGGCATGGGAGCAGCTATCAGGTTATAAAGTGAGTAATAAAAAAATAAAGATAATGAAAAACTAATTGAAGAGATCTGTCAAACTCAATAGCACACTTGAAAAATCTAAAACAAACAAACAAAAAAAAAGCAAGTCCATCAAACGGGAAAGAGAGCAGAAAATAAGGAGAGATCTAAAAACATTCAAATAGAAACAAAAAGGAATAATACAAAGAATCAATGAACCAACAAGAATTGGTTCTTTTAGAAAACCAACAAGACATGAAAATCCCTTTCCAAACACACAGACAACATCCAAATTAACTAAATCGAAATGAAAATGGCAAATAACAACAGACATCGAGGACATCCAATGAATCATTATGTCATACTTTAAAAATTTGTAGTCCACAAAATTGGAAAATCTAAAAGAAATGGACAATTTTCTCAATAGATACTACTTACCAAAGTTAAATCAAGATCAGCTAACAATTTAAATAGACCTAAAACCGTAAGTATTTGAACCCGTAATTGAAAGATGTGCAATAAAACAAATGACGGCGCCCACAGCTCCCTGCTCCCAAACCCCATGGGAGAGAGAGCTCACCACCTGGACAGGTGGGCACTCCTGAGACTGCAGAGCAGGAGAGACCACCAATACTGCCCACCCCTGCCCACATCCCTGGCCCAAGAGGAAACTGTATAGGGCCTCTGGGAACTGGAAGATAGAGGCACTCAAGCAGCAGGTCCCCCTGCAGTCCAGACACCACTGACCTGAAGGGACCCAATCAACAACTCCTGAACCCCAAATCCCCTGGGGGGAGCTAAGCCTTGGAGGGCAGACATGCCTGGGAAACCAGAAGAGACTACCTCTGCCCATTTCTTGACTCAGAGGAAAACACCTAATGCCCCTAACTGGGAACCCAGTGCATGGGAGCCGGGGAAAAGGCAGCGCAGGCCCTCCTGGTTGTTGCCCTCATGGAGAGCTCAAAAGCAGCCCCTCAGAAGCAACTTGAGCCACGGGACCACAGGTAAGACCAACTTTTCTGCTCCACGTGAACTGCCTGGTAGACTGAGGACACACGTCCACAGGAAGAGCTGAAGACCAGTAGACAGGAAAGACTACATGCCTGAAAGCAGAACATTCTGTTCCCATAACTGGCTGAAGGAAAACAGGAAAACAGGTCTGCAGCACTCCTGAAAAACAGGCCTATAGGACGGTCTAACCACTGTCAGAAATAGGAGAACAAGGTAACACCAGAGACAACCTGATGGTGAGAGGCAAGCACAAGAACCCAAGCAACAGAAACCAAGACTACATGGCATCATTGGAGCCCAATTCTCCCACCAATGCAAACGCTGCATATCCAAACACAACAGAAAAGCAAGATGTAGATTTAAAATCATATTTGATCATGATGATGGAGGACTTTAAAAAAGACATAAAGAACTCCCTTAGAGAAACGCAGGAAAACATAAATAAACAAGTAGAAGCCTACAGAGAGGAATCACAAAAATCCCTGAAAGAATTCCAGGAAAACACAATCAAACAGGTGAAGGAATTAATAATAGAAGGAATTAATAATTATTAATAGAAGCAACGAAGAAAGCACAAAGGAGAAAACCATGGATATAGAAAACCAAAGGAAGAGACAAGGAGCCATAGATACAAGCATCACCAACATAATACAAGAGATAGAAGAGAGAATCTCAGGAGCAGAAGATTCCATAGAAATCATCGGCACAACTCTCAAAGATAATGTAAAATGCAAAAAGCTACTGGTCCAAAACATACAGGAAGTCCAGGACTCAATTAGAAGATCAAACGTAAGGATAATAGGTATAGAAGAGACTGAAAACTCCCAGCTCAAAGGACCAGTAAATATCTTCAACAAAATCATAGAAGAAAACTTCCCTAATTTAAAGAAAGAGATGCCCATAAACATACAAGAAGCCTACAGAACTGCAAATAGATTGGACCAGAAAAGAAACATTTCCAGAATGGTTGTACCAGTCTGCAATCCCACCAAAAATGGAGGAGTGTTCCTCTTTCTCCACATCCTCGCCAGCATCTGCTGTCACCTATTCTGTAGCAATACCATGCAGTTTTTATCATTATTGCTCTGTAATACTGCTTGAGTCAGGGATATTGATTCCCCCAGAAGTCCTTTTATTTTTGAAGATAGTTTTGGCTATCCTGGGTTTTTTGTTATTCCAGATGAATTTGGAAATTGTTCTGTCTAACTCTATTAAGAATTGGATTGGAACTTTGATGGGGATTGCATTGAATCTGTAGATCGCTTTTGGTAAAATGACCATTTTTACTCTCTTAATCCTGCCAATCCAAGAGCATGGGAGATCTTTCCATCTTCTGAGATCATCTTCAATTTCATTCTTCAGAGGCTTGAAGTTCTTATTGTACAGATCTTTTACTCGCTTGGTTAAAGTCACTCCGAGGTACTTTATATTATTTGGGACTATTATGAAGGATGTTGTTTCCCTAATTTCTTTCTTGGCTTATTTCTCTTTTGTGTAGAGGACAGCTACTGATTTATTTGAGTTAATTTTATACCCAGCCACTTTGCTGAAGGTGATTATCAGGCTTAGTAGTTCTTTGGTTGAACTTTTGGGCTCACAAAAATATACTATCATATCATCTGCAAGTAGTGATATTTTACTTCTTCCTTCCAATCTCTATCACTTTAATCTCCTTTTGTTATCTGATTGCTCTCGCTATAACTTTGGGAACTATATTGTATAAGTAGGGAGAGAGTGGGCAACCTTGTCTAGTCCCTGATTTTAGAGGGATTGCTTCAAATTTCTCTCCATTTAGATTAATATTTGCTACTGGTTTGTTGGGATTGCTTTTACTATGTTTAGGTATGGGCCTTGAATTCCTGTTCTTTCCAGGACTTTTATCATGAAGGGGTGTTGAATTTTGTCACATGCTTTCTCAGCGTCTAATGAAATGATCATGTGGTTTTTATCTTTCAGTTTGTTTATATAGTGGATTATTTTGTTGGTTTTCTGTATATTAAATCATCCCTGCATACTTGGGATATAGCGTACTTGGTCATGATGGATGATTGTTTTGATGTGCTCTTGGATTCAGTTTGCCAGAATTTTATTGATTATATTTGTGTCTATATTCATAAGGGAAATTGGTCTGAAGTTCTCTTTCTTTTTGGGTCTTTGTGTGGTTTAGGTATAAGAGTAATTGTGGCTTCATAGAAGGAATTCAGTAGCACTCCATCTGTTTCAATATTGTAGAAGAGTTTGTATAGTATTGGTATGAGGTCTTCTATGAAGGTCTGATAGAATTCTGCACTGAACCCATCTGGACCTGGGCTCTTTTTGGTTGGGAGACTTTTAATGACTGCTTCTATTTCTTTAGGAGTTATGGGGTTGTTTAAAGGCAGTCAGTGGGCCCTGATGGCCCTAGGTGTTTTCTTGTAGAGTCAGGAATGTGGGCAGAGAGTTGTCTCTTCTGGTTTCCCAAGGGAGTCTGCCCCTCTGAAGGTTTAGCTCTCCCTGCCATGGGTTTTGGGTGCAGGGAACTGTTTGACCAGGTCTGTTCAGATCTCGGCACAGTCTGGAACGCAGGGCTCCTGGCGCCTGACTGCCCCTAACTTCCTGTGACCAAAGGCCCTATACAATTTCCTCTTGGGCCAGGTATGTGGGTGAAGGTGGGCAGAAGTGGCTGTTTCTTCTGCCCTGCAGTCTCAGGATTGCCCATGCATGTGGGTGATGAGCTCTCTCTCCCATGGGGTTTGGGAGCAAGGAGCTGTGGGCTGGGATCAGTGAGGTTTGGGCACCAGCTAGAAACTGGAAATGTCTGGTCCCAGAGGAATTTTGCCTTTGTGTGTCCTGAGTCCACCAGGCAGGTCACTTGGAGCAGAAAAGTTGGTGTTATCTCTGGTCTTGGGCCTGAAGTTGTTTCTCGGGGCTAGGTTTCAGCTCTCTGTGAGGGCAGCAACCAGAAAGACCTGCCCCTACTTCTGTGTCCCTGTGCACATGGGGACCCTGATGGCGCTAGGTGTTTTCCTCTAGAGTCAGAAATGTGGGCAGAGAGTAGACTCCAATGGTTTCTCAGGTGTGTCTGCCCCTCGGAAGGTCTACCTTTTCTCCCATGGGACTTGAGTGCAGGGAACTGTTTGACCAGGTCCATTGAGATCTGGTCGCAGTCTGGACCCCAGGACTCCTGCAGGTGACTGCCCCTATCTTCCTGTTCCCAGAGGCCCTATGCAGTTTCCTTTTGGACCAGGGATGTGTGCAAAGGTGGGAAGAAGTTGCTATCTCTCCTGCCCTGCAGTCTCAGGATTGCCCACACATCTGGGCAATGAGTTCTCTCTCCCACAGGGTTTGGGAGCAGGGAGCTATGGGCCAGGATCAGTGAAGTTTGGGCTCCAGCTAGAAACTGGAAGTGTCTGGTCCCAGAGCAATTTTGCCTTTGTGCATCCTGAGTCCACCAGGCAGGTCACTTGGAGCAGAATAATTGGTCTTACCTCTGGTCTCAGGCCTGAAGTTGCTCCTTGGAGATAGGTTTCAGCTCTCCATGAGGGCAGCCACAAAATTCATTTTTAAACCACAGTCACACTGTTACCTAAGTCACACAAAGTTTCAACAAATAAAATTTCATACCAGTTTCTTGCGTGAACATGGACATAAAACTACTCAAAATACTGTGAGAATACAAAATGTATAAAAAATCATCCACCAGGATATACTAGTTTTCATCCCAGAGATGCAGGGAACGTTAAACAAACAAAAATTAGCAAATAAATCTACTATATTAACAAACTGAAAGAAACAAAGCACAGAACACATAAACCTCCCTTTCAGTACAGAGAAAACTTTTGACAATATTCAAAACTTCTTTATGATAAATCTTGGAGAGATTATGTATACAAAGGACATGCCTAAATATAAGAAATGCATATTACTGCAAGCCTATAGGCATTGTAAAATTAAGTGGGAAACTTAACCCATCTCCACTATAATCAGGAACAAGTTGTTCACTCACTCCATATCTATTCAAAATACAACTTGAAGTCATATGTAGAGAAATTATACACCTGAAGGAGATCAAAAGGATACAGATTGTCAAATTGGAAAGGAAGAAGTTCTAGTATCTATATTGACAGATGATGTGATAGTACGTATAGGTGAGCCACACATTTTACCAGGGATCTACTACATTTGATAAAACCTTCAGTGAATTGACTGGATATAAGTATAAGTAACAAATCATAAATGATTAACAACCTGAGAAAGAAGTCAGGGAAACCAGACCCTCCACAAATAACATAAAACATTTTGGAAAGTCTAACCAAAGAACTGAAAGACATATAACAAAAACTTCAAATCTTTGAAGAAAAAAATTGGAGAAGATATTACAAGATGGAAAGATCTCCTATGCTCATGGATCAATATGTTTAACATAGTAAATATGGCGATTTTACCAAAGTAATCTATGCATTAACACAATCACCATCAAAATTTGAACACAATTCTTTACAGATGTTGAAAGAACAATACTCAGCTTGATGTGGAAAAACAGAAGAGCAATTTTGTACAATAAATAAATACCTGCAGTTATCATCATTTCATATTTTAAGCTCCACTACAGGTATTGGCATAAAAACCAGAGAAATTCACAAATGGAATAGAATAGAAGATCGTGACATAAATTAACACACCTATGGACACAGGTTTTTGATAAAGAAGTGAGAAATCGACAATGGAAAAAAGACAGCATAGCATTTTCAACAAATGGTACTAGTTAATCTGGAAGTTGGCATGTAGGAGTACAAAAAGTTTGATGTCTATCGGCCTGCATAAAATTAATATCCAAGTGGATCAAAGAACTCAATAAAAAATTAAATGCACTGAACCTCGTAGAAGAGAAAATTGGGAATGGCCTTGAACATATTGCCACAAGAGACAACTTGAGCAGAACACTTATAGTACAGCCCCTAAAAAGAACAATCCGTAAATGGGACCTCATGAAATCAAAAATCTTCTGAAAGGCAAAGGACATCATTGTTAGCATAAAATGGTAGCTACAGTATGCAAAAAGAATTTTACTAACTTCACATCTGAAAGAGCACTAACAGGCAAAGTATTAAAAACCTGAGAAGCTAAATATCAAGAAACCAAACAATGCAGTTAAAAAATGGGTACATATGTATACAAAACATTATCAAATGCTGAATCTGGAACATCTGAGAAACCCTTAAAAATATTCAACATTCCTTGGCTAAGATCAAAAACTCAGGTGACAGCAGATGCTGGCGAGGATGCGGAGAAAGAGGAACACTCCTCCATTGTTGGTGGGGTTGCAGACTGGTACAACCATTCTGGAAATCAGTCTGGAGGATCCTCAGAAAATTGAACATTGAAATAACTGAGGATCCAGCTATACCTCTCTTGGGCATATACCCAAAAGATGCCCCAACATATAAAAAAGACACGTGTCCACTATGTTCATCGCAGCCTTATTTATAATAGCCAGAAGCTGGAAAGAACCCAGATGCCCTTCAACAGAGGAATGGATACAGAAAATGTGGTACATCTACACAATGGAATATTACTCAGCTATCAAAAAAACAATGACTTTATGAAATTCATAGGCAAATGGTTGAACTGGAAAATATCATCCTGAGTGAGGTAACCCAATCACAGAAAAACACACATGGTATGCACTCATTGATAAGTGGCTATTAGCCCAAATGCTTGAATTACCCTAGATGCCCAGAACAAATGAAACTCAAGACGGATGATCAAAATGTAAATGCTTCACTCCTTCTTTAAAAGGGGAACAAGAATACCCTTGGCAGGGAATAGAGAGGCAAAGATTAAAACAGACACAGAAGGAACACCCATTCAGAGCCTGCCCCACATGTGGCCCATGCATATACAGCCATCCAATTAGACAAGATGGATGAAGCAAAGAAGTGCAGGCCGACAGGAGCCGGATGTAGATCTCTCCCGAGAGACACAGCCAGAATACAGCAAACACAGAGGCGTACAGCCAGCAAACCACTGAATTGAGAATAGGACCCCCGTTGAAGGAATCAGAGAAAGAGCTGAAGAGCTTGAAGGGGCTCAAGACCCCTATATGTAAACAATGCCAAGCAACCAGAGCTTCCAGGGACTAAGCCACTACCTAAAGACTATACATGGACTGACCCTGGACTCTGACCTCATAGGTAGCAATGAATATCCTAGTAAGAGCACCAGTGGAAGGGGAAGCCCTGGGTCCTGCTAAGACTGAACCCCAGTGAACTAGATTGTTGGGGGAGGGAGGCAAGGGGGGGGAGGATGGGAGGGGAACACCCATGAAGAAGGGGAGGGGGGAGGGGGATGTTTGCCCGGAAACCGGGAAAGGGAATAACACTCAAAATGTATATAAGAAATACTCAAGTTAATAAAAAAAAATATTCAACATTCTTACTCCTCAGACAAATACAAATCAATCCTACTTTAAGACTTCATTTTTACCCCCGTCAGTGTCTGAAATCAATAACACAAATGACAACTCATCCTGGCATGAGTGTGAAATAAGGGGAACACTCCTCCATTGCTGGGGAAAGCACAAACTTGTACGGCTACTTTTCAAATCAATATGGCATTTTCTCAAACAATTGCGATTCAATCTACTTCAAATCCAGCTATACTTCTCCTGGGCATAAACCCAAAGGATACTCAATTATAACACAAGAACACTTGCTCAAATATGTCACATAGCTTTATTCATAATAGGTAGAAACTGTGAACAACACAACCTTTGAATAGATAAAAGAAAATATGGTAAATATACACAACAGAGTATTACTCAGTTGTTAAAAATAAAAACATTATGAAATTTGTAGGCAGATGGATAAAACTAGAAAAACATCAAGCTTAGTATTGTAACCCAGACTCAAGTAGACAAAGGCAGTGTGTACTCTCTTACAAGTAGTTACAAAAAATCAAATAGTATATTATTATCTACAAATCCAGAGACACAAAGTAACAAGGAGGGTTCAAAGGGAGATGCATGGAAGAAGAAAAAGAATAAAATTTGCCGGAAGACTGGGGTCAAGAGGAATGGGAAAAGGAGGGATCAGGCAGGAGGTGAGAAGGTGGAGGGATAATATTAAGAGAGATGACTGGCACTGAGGAGTGGTTGGAAGGTTGACGTAGAAACCTGATTAAGTGGAAACTGCCTGAGATAAATGAAAGTGACCTTAGTGAAGCTTCATAGTAATGTGGGATTCGGAGCCTGAAATGGTAATCTTCTATAAATAGGCAAGGCATACAGCAGAGGGACTGGGACAAAAACCCAGCCAGAAAACTTTCTACCTACATTAATCTGCCCTCCCTGCCAGATGTCCTAAGGTAATGGTGACACTGAACATGTGGGTGTGGCAAACCTATGTCTGGTACAACTTTAGACCCAGAGCCTTGAAGGGAATCTACGTTTCCTGCATCACTGGGAACCAGAGAGAGGACAGTCCACGGGTCCAGGACACAACCAAACCAAGTGGAAAAATATCAATGAAATGATGCACAATTATATTGTGCTATACTCAGAGATTAGCACCTATCCCAATTGTCACCTGAGAGAAGCATGATCCAGCAACTGATGGGAGCAGATACAGAGATCCATAGCCAAAGACCACGCAGAACCAGGGAAACCTATAGATGAGAAGAGGGAGAAAGGATGATAGGACCAGTGGGGTCAAGGACACCAGGAGCACAGGGCTCACAGAATTTACTATGTAGGATCACAAGGGATCACAGAGATTGAAGTAAGATATATGAACTTTGTATGGGTCTTAGCCATGTCCTCTGCATTTACGTGATATTTGTTAAGTTTGGGTGTTTTGATGGGACTCCAAAGAGTTAGAGGTGGATGTCTATGACACTTTTTCCTATACTTATTGAGATTTTTTACTCGTAGTGGATTGCCTCATCTAGTCTTCATAAGAATCTTATGAAATTGCTATGCCATGTTCAGTTGATATCCTTAGGAGGTCTGCTTCTTCTTTATGAGAGGAAAAGGAGTGGATTTGGGGAGAGAAGATATTAGTGAGGGATTGGAAGGAGTGGAGAGATGAGAAACTGAGATCAGGAAAAGAGGTATGAAAAAATAATTAAAATAATAACTGGGAAACAAATCTACAATATTATCTTAACACTATTCTCGATGATTTAGAGTAAATTAACCTATTTTCAACATAAATGCTAAAAAGTCACTGTAAGTATGAATCTTTTCTCAAGCATCAGGAGAACATTTATGATATGAATTAAAATGTAGAAAGAGAATTCATGTGGAAATATCACCTTATGGTATACCATGAACTGAAAGAACTCCATACATCTTGGCAGCAGAAATGATAAAAGAATGTATGATACCATAAATTTTACTTAAATCATATAAAAAATCTTACTTTGCTTCTTGAACTATTAAATAATTTAAAAAGAATCAGTTTTTTTAAATAATTGAGGCTAGAACTTCTTCAAAATAAAATCCTAGAAGCATTTCTAAGTCCAGTTCCAAAGGGTCCAATGACCTCGTATGACCTTTGTGAACACCAGAAATGCACACATGGAGACATGCTGGCACAATACTTACACCTAGAAAATAAAATAAATCTCCCCCTTTTAAAATAATTATTCTTTAATCTTTTATTAGAGTCCACTTATTATCCCACACTGGTATGCAAGCTGACTGTTCCTCATCCAATAATTCCTCCCTGATGTTCAAAAGGATGTCCCTACTCCATACTCCCTGGGGCCTCAAGTCTCTCGAAGGTTACATGTGTCTTCTCTCACTGAGACAAGACCAAGCAGTCTTCTATTGTATATGTTTCCGGTGCCTTTAAAAAAAAAGAGAGAAAATGACCCCCCTTTAAAAAGGCTGTTGGCATTTTGGCCACAAGTTTTTCAGGATATTAATTATTCTGTTGTCAGAACTGATTTGTACTAAAGCAGTAATTGTGGGATAAACATTCATCACAATCTTCTGAATAGTCTGGATGACAGGGTCATATCTCCATAACAGGATTAAGGTGAATGAGATAATGAAGTCTACCCAGTACATGACCACAAAGCAAATCACCAGCAGCAAGATGGTCTGTGTGGCTCTTTTCTCAGGGGACACTCTCAAGTGGTTGATGCTATGAAGATGCTTACATTGCCTCTGATGCCTGAACAAGATAACCACCATGTATGCACTTGTGTTCAGCATGATTGCCACAAGAAACACATCTCTTAAAGTAGTTACTGTTAAAATCAATCCCCTGATGATGATATTTATGGGAAAGAGTGAGCAATATTTATTGACCCTCATTTGGTTGTTCCCACTCACATTGGTATAAGCACCACTAGAGAAGAACTGATTAGTGCTGAAGGACAAATTGAAAGACCAAAAGTAGAAAAAAGCATAGATGATGTATTTTTTGAGTTTATGTTTAAATTTTGCCAACAGTGAGGTACTGGGACTGATTGTGACAGCCTGAAACACACTCAGGAGGCAGGTGATACAGATAGAGAGGCCTCTCATCGCCCTGTTTATGTAAATAGTTGCCTTACATTTGAAGTCAATCTCAAAGTTCAGCAACTCAAACATGCCTGCAAGCCAAATATCCCATCCAGTGAGAACCATAATTATATGAATAAAGGTCAGTTGACAGGAGATCATGTCCACAGTCTTAGGTCTGTGACCTGGGATTATGAAGATATAGAAAATCAGCAGAAACAGATTGGCTAAGACTCCTAATCCAGCTTGGAAATAAAGGACAGTCTTGATTGAAGACATAAATGGAAAGTGTATTCATCTGAAAAGCATAATGGAAGTCTGTTTCATATACCTGAAAAAAAATTATCAATTATATATCAAACTTATGATTCACTTCACAGTATGGCTATATAATCATTCTATTTTCTATACTAAATATTGAGTAACCTATCTCTCTTTTGATGTTTCATACTGGAAATAACCTATGTTTTTATATGTCCTCCATTTTTTCCTGTACAGATAGTATATTATTAATAGTAAATTAATTTGAGTCATTTCTATATAGAATTTACAACGTGTATTCCTGTATTATACCTGAATCTCATACCTTTGAAATTCAATTTTATTAATTTGACTTGGCTCATTTTATATTTAAAAATTGAAACAGTAATAATGAGCATAGAATATCAGTCACACTTGCACAAATGTACAAATATATGGTGAGATGTGGATAAATCAAAAAGATATTAAAAACAGATTTGAATACATTATAGTGCATAATTTTACTAAGATCTATTTAGAAATTATCTATATTTTACTCACAATTCTAATGAAATCCCAGGCAAAATGTCTATTTCAATTCATCTTTTACATGTTTCTTCCCTGTGAGATCTTACATCCTCAGAATCTATAATTAAAGACATAGATACAGCGGAAGACCACTTGTGAACTCCAATTCAAGATTAAGGAACCAATTCTAAGGTATCAAGAAAAGACCATTTTTGAAAACCTTTTTTGGAAGGATGGGTGGGTAAATCCATCCATGTTTTCTTATGGCTTTTTCAATAAAACACTTTATTTTCCCTCACTTTCTCTGCTTTCTGTATTTGTCTCCCTACCCCTTACCTAACATCCAAACCATTTCTCATTTTCCTCTTAGATCAATTGTGTCCTGATGCTACTCCACCGTACCTTCTGCCCCACTTCATCTGTATTTACATGCCTTTTCGCCTTAAGGAAACCTGTGTTTTCCATTTTCCTGGTGAGACACTTTTAGCCTGCTCTCCATTCTCCATTCTGCTCTTCATTGATCCCATCCTCACCCTTATCTTTACAGTGGTCCCATTTTTGCTTTCCTGGTTTGTGCAGTTACTGCAGGCTACATATTCACATCTGAAGATGAGGAGCTGGAAGCCTCCAACAAGAGAGAATATGGATGCTAAGACAACCCTATTTTCCATATATTATGACAAAAAACGACCTTGCTGAAGATGACCATATAGGGATTCTGTTTGGAAAGTTTGTTTAAAAGAGATTCCTTCTCATGTAATGGAAAACAAGTTCTCAGTGGTACCATACATCACCAGCACCCAGACACTCTTTAGAGTACTATTTAACAACCTTTGTTGTTTATGTAAGTTACTTGCCCTGGTTACCAGGATCAATTTATTATTGAATTGATTTAATTCAGGCTTTAAAAATCAGCTTTGTGGTAAAGAAGTAGAAAATGAGTATGCTGTTTCAAAGCTCATGGGAAAAGGATTACCTGATTTTATTTTCAAGCTCACTTGAATATTCCACATACACACACACACACATGCTTATATGTATAAACATAATGCAAATAATGCAGCAGCTAGTAGAAGACAGCATCCTATATCTCCATGAATATAAGATGATAAATTCACACATTTTACAGTTACATGATTTTTTATTCCTAAAATACTTAACCTAATATATTAATGGATTAATTCCAATTTTCAGAGCCAGATATTTAATTTGTTCATCAAAATACACTTACACTAGCTGTACAGTGACATTCTTGTGTTTTTTTTCACTCTATTTTTTTAAGCTCCATCATTAGTACTTAAGAACACTTTTAACTCTTGCAATGTGCCTGGGTTAGATTCCCAGAAAAGACACAGTGGCTCAGGATCGTCTGTAACCCTCGGTGTGGAATATCCACTTCCTTTTATGTTATGGCATGCCAGTGGTACACAGAAATACATGCAGGAAAAACACTCAAATACATAAAATCATATAGATAAATAGTAAATAAATAAATGTCTTGGATAATACTTAATGTAAGAATTGGAGTCCAAATTGAAAGAACAATAGCTTTTTAAAAATTTTAAAACAGCAAAGAAATAAAACATATATCTGTAAAATTACTTATTACTTATACACCTACAATTTATTAAAATACAACATATAATACAAATGGTAATATAAGTCAAAAGATAGTAATTTCTGTGTTTTTACGCCTAAGGTATGTTTTTCAAACTTTCATATCGATTGCTTCATAAATGTTTATCACCTACTGAAATGACATGCCTTCTAGTTGATCAGGAGGCATCTTTCTCTGGGATTCATTGAATCTGAGTGTGGATGAGGAAAGACCATAGCTACCATGGATACAGAGCTGTTAACATAGGCATGCTCTGAGAAAAATCTTCTGTTTTATTTAAAAAAAATCAGTGCTGGGTGTTTCCATTAGTTTAAATTGTAATAATTAATTGTAAGTATTAAAGTCCAAAGTGTGTCAAGAGACATTCATAATGGTAGAGAAACCAACACTATTCAATGGACTCAGAATTAAAAAACTAAGCAGTGTGCAGACAGGAATCTGAAGAGACCTGCAATAAAAGTGATCAAGAGCTATTTTCTTTGATAGCTGAGTAATATTCCATTGTGTAGATGTACCACATTTTCTGTATCCACTCCTCTGTTGAACAGCATCTGGGTTCTTTCCAGCTTCTGGCTATTATAAATAAGGCTGCGATGAACATAGTGGAGCACGTGTCATTTTTATATGTTGGGTCATCTTTTGAGTATAGGCCCAAGAGAGGTATAGCTGGATCCTCAGGCAGTTCAATGTCAAATTTTCTGAGGAACCTCCAGACTGATTTCCAGAATGGTTGTACCAGTCTGCAATCCCACCAACAATGGAGGAGTGTTCCTCTTTCCCCACATCCTTGACAGCATCTGCTGTCACCTGAGTTTTTGATGTTGGACATTCAGACTGGTGTGTGGTAGAATCTCAGGGTTGCTTTGATTTACATTTACCTTATGACTAAACAATGACTTTACAAAATTCATAGGCAAATGGATGGAACTGGAAAATATCATCCTGAGTGAGATAACCCAATCACAAAAAAACACACATGGTATGCACTCATTGATGAGTGGGTATTAGCCCAAATGCTTGAATTACCGGAGATGCACAGAACACATGAAACTCAAGAAGGATGACCAAAATGTGAATGCTTCACTTCTTCTTTAAAAGGGGAACAAGAATACCCTTGGGAGGGAATAGGGAGGCAAAGTGTATAACAGAGGCAGAAGGAACACCCAATCAGAGCCTGCCCCACATGTGGCCCATACATATACAGCCATCAAACTAGATAAAATGGATGAAGCAAAGAAATGCAGGCTGACAGTAACCGGATGTAGATCTCTCCTGAGAGACACAGCCAGAATACAGCAAATATTTAGGTGAATGCCAGCAGCAAACCACTGAACTAAGAACAGGACCCCCGTTGAAGGAATCAGAGAAAGGACTGAAAGAGCTTGAAGGGGCTGGAGACCCCATATGAACAACAATGCCAAGCAACCAGAGCTTCCAGGGACTAAGCCACTACCTAAAGACTATACATGGACTGAACCTGGGCTCCAACCACATAGGTAGCAATGAATAGTCTAGTAAGGGCACCAGTGGAAGGGGAAGCCCTCGGTCCTGCCAAGACTGAACCCCCAGTGAACAGGATTTTTGTGGGGAGGGCAGTAATGGGGGAAGGATGGGGAGGGGAACACACCTAGAGAAGGGGAGGAGGAGGGGGATGTTGGCCTGGAAACAGAGAAAGGGAATAACAATCGAAATATAAATAAGAAATACCCAAGTTAATAAAGATGGAGAAAAAACAGCTGTTTTCTTGATATTCTTCTAAGAAAATTTACTTTATCTTTTCATTACCCCAGAACTTGATTTTAGCACAGTCTTGTTTTATGAATTTAGGATGATCTTTGCTTTCTGTGATGTGGAGATATAGTAATCTAAAGAACATACAATTAAAATAGATGACAAGTGTCAACTTCACTTTAAGTTTTAGGTTATTTAGTGAGTAATGACCGAAAATGTGTATGATTTTTCAGAGAGAACATAAAATGAGTGTATTACATTCAGGTGTTAAGTTATATGGTGTTGGCTGCTGTACTGTGTACTGTCAGGAGCAAGAATAAGTCTTCAGGAATCTCAAGAGGTAAAAACCTTAGCCACCCAAGCTAGTTTCATGTAATTTAATAAAATGGAGAACAGCAGGAATAAATACTAATCATGATAAAAAAGGTATTAGTCATGGATATTACCTGACCCTTTTAAATAAATGAAATGCATGAACTCTGTGAAAATTGAGCTTAGCATCTATGATGTTGACTAGAATATTACAGTCTCACACTATGAGCCCGTTCCTCTGAGATCCTGCACCAGCAGCAGGACTATTGCTGTAGAGACTGTGGGGAAGCACTCATCCCCAGAGTTTCCCAGTTCCATAGTGTGAGTTTGGGAAAGATATGAAAATGTTCAGCGAAAATTGTGTGTGTGTGTGTGTGTGTGTGTGTGTGTTTGTGTGTATTTGTGTGTGTGTGTGTGTGAAATTATTGGACTACTGAGACTAAGAATAGAGCAATGGCAGTGTGAACCAAGGCTGTCAACATGAATACCTTTATACCATCTGAGTGAAAAACTGAGAATTAAATAAAATATGTTTGTGAGTAAAATGACTTTTAAGGAAATGGAAAATATATCCTCTGTTTCTGTTTGACTTGATCAAATGTATAGGCCTTGCCTAGTGTACTGGTGCATATTTTAATGTGTTACTTAAAAGAAACTAAAACTTCTCTAATGATTGCAAGTATAAGTTCATGTTTTTATTATTTGCTCTTTGTGGTATTGATACTCTGTAGGCAGTGACTCAATGATATTAACTGTCATAATTTTGATCTAGTTTTAAAAATCAACAATTTCATAAACCTATATTATCTGTTTTTCAGTTTAATTTTTTATATGTTTATGTTTTTGTGTGTGTGTTTGTGTGTGTGTTTGTGTGTGTGTGTGTGTGTGTGTGTGTATGTATGAAAGCAAATGAAGGAGGTAGATTGCAACCTGTATTTCAGACTGACTTCAATCAAACCAATGTTCTTCCTGTCCTAGCCTTGAAAGTGCTAGGATCATAGGTGTGTGCCACCACACCTGTATTCATTTTTCCATGGTAATCTATATATGTTAGTAATTGATGTTGCAGCAAAATGAAAATAGACTTGTGATGTTCATCACCTAAACTTAAATTTACTTTGCATTTGTTGGGGGAATGATTATTTTAATAACAAATTATATTTTAAATATTGGAGGAAACCTTGAGAATTTTGACTTTAAATACTTTTATACTATTTGAGAATTGAAAATATTTTCCTCCCTTCCAATGAATAGCTTACTCAATATCATGTGAGTAGCAAGGTTAAAAGGTACAATTTAGAAAACCTGAAATATTAAAGCTGAATTTATTTTAATTGAAACAAATCTATTCCATGTACCTGTTTTGTAGAGACAAATTTATATGGATTTAAAATATCTAAGAGGGACAGGTTTTCAGGTATGTTTGAAATATACAGAAGCGATCTATTTTATTAGAAATTTCAAAAGACACTATCATGAAAGACCAAGAAATTTAAACCTCCCAGGACATTTTCTGCCTAATCTATCCTGCTGTTAGAACGAAGGTGGCTGCTGATAAGTGATCTTTCCTTGAATCTTCAGGACAAGAAAGACATTAAAATGATGTGATAGGAGCACTGTGAGGTGAACAAGTTTAAATACAGTGAAACAAATGTAATTAATTTTATTAGAGTGGAAAACTTATGTTAAAACATGGAAATAGTTGGTGAAATAATGGTGACTTTTGAAAAGAAAATACTAACATTTTCCAGATCCATTTTGCTGTTGCAAAAGAAGAAAAGATTCCAAAGAAATGATGTGTGTAAAGTCACCTGGAAAAGAAACTGGGATATTAAGTTGCTAGTGTCTCACAGATAAATGTTCAGTACTGGTGACCCAAGCGAAACGTGCCCAGGGAAACAATCAAATCTTAACATAAAGGACTGCTGTAGACTGTCAGATCCAGTAGCAGTGCTGTCTCAATTTACATTTGAGCCATGTAACCTTGGGAATTTTTGCCACTAAGAGTGGATGAATGGAAGCTTGCATATAATGTTTGAAGCTGACAAGGAATACTTGGGAGGTTTATACATTCATATGGACCATAATAATGGAAAATTAAGAGTGATTTTCATAAAATTTTACATGTACTTGTCAAAACCCCTGTTATTGTTTTGTGGTCTCATTAAATGCTAAAGCTTACGTTTAGTGTTCATTTCTGTAGTTCAATACAAAATGTTGTCTGAAGCTGGAGTTATCCAAAGAGCATAGTGCTCAAAATTTCTACTTGATAACTAGATAGTTGTCCATGTTCCTAAGACTTCTTGTGAAAATGCCATAAAGAAAATTGCACCACTATCTTCAACATGTGCTTGTGGTATGTACAAAAGTTATACATGTAAGATATGGATGTACACAGAAGCCGTTTGGTTATAAAACTAATTCTAATGCTTACCTGTGAAATTTCACAGATGTAAAACCTGAGAAATTTCTTAGTCAGCTTGAATCATTTCCCATATAACAGAATACAGTGTAAACAAAAGTAATTATGAAAACAACTGAAAAGAAGAAATCATTTTAATTGAAGAAACTAATCTTTCTAAAGTTAAAATAAAACCCTTATTATATAATGTTGACAGTGTCTTATGTATTCCTAGCTATGAATTGAAACTCTCATGAGAATTCCTAAAGATATGCAAACTTACCAAATAAGAAAAATACTGATAAACACTAAATTAATTAATATTTGTTTTACATTCCTAATATAAGTTTCATATTATTAAATGTATACAGTTAACTTGAGAGAAGAAATAAAAGGAGATAATACAAAATACAAAATAAAATTTAAGGTAACTTAATACTATGAAGGTAATCCTGCATACCAATAAGTGTGTTTCTTTGCTTATCACCCTCGTAGGCATTTCAGTGTCTTGTTATAGCACTGAAAATGAAAACATTTGTCATTCCCTATGTGGAACCATATTGCGAGAATTATTAGTGTACACACTCAGGAGAATCCTAAGTCAGATGCCTGCCCTAAATTTTGCATCTGGAGCAACTTTTACACACATATGTAATACAATCATTTTAAAAGATGAGGGACATGTGGCCCATACATATACAGCCACCCAATTAGACAAGATGGATGAAGCAAAGAAGTACAGGCTGACAGGAGCCGGATGTAGATCTCTCCTGAGAGACACAGCCAGAATACAGCAAATACAGAGGCAAATGCCAGCAGCAAACCATTGAACTGAGAATAGGACCCCCGTTGGAGGAATCAGAAAAAGAACTGGAAGAGCTTGAAGGGACTTGAGACCCCTTATGAACAACAATGCCAAGCAACTAGAGCTTCCAGGGACTAAGCCACTACCTAAAGACTATACATGGACTGACCCTGGACTCTGACCTCATAGGTAGCAATGAATATCCTAGTAAGATCACCAGTGTAAGAGAAAGCCCTTGGTCCTGCTAAGACTGAACTCCCAGTGAACGTGATTTTTGGGGGGAGGGTGGCAATGGGGGGAGGATGGGGAGGGGAACACCCATAAAGAAGGGGAGGGGGATGTTTGCCCAGAAACAGGGAAAGGGAATAACATTCGAAATGTAAATAAGAAATACTCAAGTTAATAATAAAAAAAAAGGTGAGGGAACGCATTATATGTTTACCAAATATATAATGCCCATTGACCACCTTCACACTTTTATCCTTTTCTTCTCTATATATATCTGCTAGGTCCTGCTCCTCTTCTGAATATTGCTTTTGCAAGGTTGCATACATAACCAGAGATCATACTTAGAGAAAACTATGTTCTTCTCTTAATCAATTCACTGAATCCTTTATGTCTACAGGCATCTGAGGAATGCTGATTATATAGCTCAAAAGTAATATTCCAAAGAGAGGATTCTCTAATTATTTAATACAGAAATCCTTCTTCTTCCTACCACTTAATTTCAACTCTCACTATAATGAAGAGAAAAGGAAACACTTACCCAGCTGGGCCTTTGACAAACGTCCTTGTAGAATGAAGCTCTAAGATGTATTTATGAGGAAGAGATATCATCAGCTCATCTCCCTCTAGACTCATAGTTATCATGTCATCTGGAAAAGGACATTCTGTACATGAGTTTGTTAGGAAGTGTCACTATCAAATGGAAAAGTGAACTTTCCTAATTCCAGGAAAACAGTAGAGTTGTAACAGCTGAGCTCTGGTTTTCCCATGTGTGAGCTATTCTCTCCATTCTATATTTGTCTGAGTATCACTTCAGTCATTTTGAACAAAAGTTTCAACAATAATATCCCCCTTAAAAGTACAAAACCATTTTAGGAGAAGTGCAGATCATCCTGACACTAAAGGACAGACTGCTACTTCTACCTACCTTGCCCACATCCTTGGTCAAAGAGGAAACTGCATTGTGTTCCTGGATATAGGAACCGCAGCAGGTACCTGCAGTTCTGTTCTGCACCTGGAACTGAAGTGAACCAGTCAAACCGCTCCCTGCACCCAAATCCCTTGGGGGAGAGAGCTGACCCCTCAAAAGTGCAGACATTCTTGAGAAATTAGGGGAGACTACGTTCTGCCCACATTCCAGACCCAAGAGGAAATGGCCTAGTGACAACTGTGGCCCCTGTGTTCAGGGACCTAAGAAGACTCAGGCGCTAGCCCCCACTGATTCCTGCCCATGCCAAGAGCTGAAAGACAGTCACCAGGACCAACTACATACCCAAGAGCAGAGAAATGTTCCAGAAATGGCTGAAAGATAACAGGAAAACAGTTCTACAGGAGTGCTGACACAGAGACCAGAGGTGGGAGGGTCAAGCCACTATCAGAAACAGCAAGACAAGTTAACACCAGAGACATCGTGATGGCAAGAGGAAGGCATAGAAAACTAAGTAACAGAAACCAAGACTACTTGGTATCGTGACAGCCCAGTTCTCCCACCAAAGTAAATACTGGATATCCAAACACACCAGAAAAGCAAGATTTAGATTTAAAATCACATTTTATGATGATGATGATGATGATGGAGGAATTTAAGAAGGACATAAAGAACTCCCTAAAGAACTACAGGACAACACAAGTAAACAAAATAAGACCTTAAAGAGGAAACACAAAAATCCCTTAAAGAATTATAGGAAAACACAAATAGGTGAGGCAGTTGAACAAAACCTTCCAGGATTTAAAAATGGAAATAGAAACAATAAAGAAAGAACAAAGGGAGACAACCCTGGAGATAGAAAACCCAGGGAAGAGATCAGGAGTCAAAGATACAAGTATTGCTAACAGAATACAAGAGACAGAAGAGAGAATCTCAGCAGCAGAAGATACCATAGAAAACATTGACACAACTATCAAAGGTAATGTAAAACACAAAAAGTTCCTAATGCAAAACATCCAGGAAATCCAGGACACAATGAGAAGATAAAACCTAAGGATAATAGGTATAAAAGAGAGATAAGACTCTCAACTTAAAGGGCCAGTAAATATATTCAACAAAATTATAGAAGAAAACTTCCAAAAGAAAGTGATGCCCATAAACATACAAGAAGTCTACAAATTTCTAAATAGATTGGACCAGAACAGAAATTTCTCCAGTCACATAATAGTCTAACACCGAATGCACAAAAACAAACAAAAACTATGAAAAGCAATAAGGGCAAAAGGTCAAGTGACATATAAAGGCAGACCTATAAGAATTACACCAGACTTATAACCAGAGACTATGAAAGCCAGAAGATCGTAGACAGATGCCATACATACCCTAAGAAAACACAATTGCCAGCCCAGGCTACTGTATACAGCAAAACTCTTATTTAACGTAGATGGAGAAATCAAAAAATGCCATGACAAAACAAAATTTAAACAATATCTTTTTACAAATCCAGCCCTACAAAATATAATAAATGGAAAACTCCAACACAAGGAGGGAAACTACCCTGTAGAAAAAACAAGTAAGTAATCTTGCAACGAAACCAAAAGTGGAGAGACACACAAATATAATTCCCTCTCTAACAACAAAAATAACAGGAAGTGACAATCACTATTCCATAGTATCTCTCAGTATCAATGGACTCAATTCCCTAATACAAAGACATAGGCTAAGGTAAAGAGGACTCAGCATTTTGCTGCATACAGGAAACACACCTCAGAGATAGACAGTCACTACCTCAGAGTACAAGACTGGAAAACAACTTTCCAAGCAAATGGTCCAAAGAAACAAGCTGGAGCAGTCAATCTAATATCAAATAAAATTGACTTTCAACTGAAAGTCATCAAAAAGATAAGGAAGGACACTTCATATTCATAAAAGGAAAAAAATCCACCAAGATGAACTCTCAATCCTAAATAAATATGCTCCAAATGCAAGGGCACCTACATTTTTAAAAGAAACCTTACTAAAGCTCAAATGACACATTGCACCTCACACAATAATAGTAGGAAAGTTCGACACCCCACACTCATCAATAGACAGTTCATCAAAACAGAAATTAAACAGAGACATAGAGACAGTAACAGAAGTTATAAACCACATGGATTTAACAGATATTTATAGAACATTCTATCCTAAAACAAAAGGATATACCTTCTTCTCAACACCTCATGGTACCTTCTCCAAAACTGGCCATATAATCATTCACAAAACAGGCCTCAACAGATACAGGAAGATAGAAATAATGCCATACATCCTATCAGATCTCCGCTGACTAAGGATGGTCTTCAATAACAACAATAACAAGAGAACGCCCACATATACATGGAAGTTGAACAATGCTTTCTCTTCTCACTAACAATTTAGTCAAGGAAGATATAAAGAAAGAAAATAGAGATTTATTAGAACTTAATAATAATGGAGATCCAACATACCCAAACTTATGGGACACAATGAGAGCAATGCTAAGAGGAAAACTCATAGCTCTGAGTGCCTGCACAAAGAAACAGGAGAGAGCATACCTCAGCAGCTTGATAGCACACCTAAAAGCTCTGGATTGAAAAAAAACAAATACATCCAAGAGGAGTAGAAGCCAGGAAATAAACTCAGGGTTAACATCAACCAAGCAGAAACAGAAAGGACTATACAAAGAATCAACAAAACTAGGAGCTAGTTCTTTCATAAAATCAACAAATAGATAAACCCTTAGCCAGACTAACCAGAGGGCACAGAACCTGTTTACAAATTAACAAAATCAGTAATAAAAAAGGAGACATAACAACAGAATCTGAGGAAATTAAAAAATATCATCAGATCCTACTAGAAAGGTGTATGTTCAATAATACTTGAAAATGTGGAAAAAATGGACAATTTTAAAGACAAATACCAGGTACCAAAGTTAAATCAGGAACAGATAAACCATTTAAACAACCCTGTAACTCCTAAAGAAGTAGGATAAGTCATTAAAAGTCTCCCAACCAAAAAGAGCCCAAGTCCAGATGGGTTCAGTGCAGAATTCTATCAGACCTTCATAGAAGACCTCATACCAATACTATCCAACTTATTCCACAAAATTGAAACAGACGGAGCGCTACCGAATTCCTTCTATGAAGCCACAATTACTCTTATACCTAAACCACACAAAGACCCAACAAGGAAAACTTCAGACCAATTTCTTTTATGAATATCGAAGAAAAAAATACTCAATAAAATTCTTGCAAACCCTATCCAAGAACACATTAAAACGATCACGATGAAGTAGGCTTCATCCCAGGGATGCAGGTATGGTTCAATATTCAGAAATCCATGATTGTAAAACACTATATAAACAAATTCAAAGATAAAAACCACAGGATCATTTCATTAGATGCCCAGAATTCATTTGAGAAAATTCAACACCCATTTATGATAAAAGTTCTGGGAAGATCAGAAATTCAAGGCCCATACCTAAATATAGCAATATGCAGCAAATCAGTAGCTAACATTAAACTAAATGGAGAGATACTTGAAGCAATCCTATTAAAATCGGGCACTAGACAAGGCTTCCCACTCTCTCTTTACTTATTCAATATAGCACTTGATGTAATAGCCAGAGCAATCAGGCAATGAAAGGAAGTAAAAGGGATACAAATTGGAAAGGAGGAAGTCAAAATATCACTATTTGCAGATGGTATGATAGTATTTATTATTTTTCACCCTCTAAGTTATTTCAGGTGTTTTGTTTTAAGGAAGGAAAAATAATACACCTAGCACATCCTGGAAAAACCACAGTCTTTTTTTTTTTTTGAAAAACCACAGTCTTAAAACTATTATACTTCGCTGCATCTGAGACACCGCCAGAACCTGAAGCGACCTACCAGATAAACAGTTCTCTGCACCCAAATCCCGTGGGAGGGAGAGCTAAACCTTCAGAGAGGCAGACACGCCTGGGAAACCAGAAGAGACTGCACTCTGCACACATCTCTGACACCAGAGGAAAACACCAAACGCCATCTGGAACCCTGGTGCACTGAAGCTCCCGGAAAGGGCAGCTCAGATCTTCCTGGTTGCTGCCACCGCGGAGAGCTCGTAGGCAGCACCCCACGAGCAAACGTGAGCCTCGGGACCACCGGTAAGACCAACTTTTCTGCTGCAAGTGACCTGCCTGGTGAACTCAAGACACAGGCCCACAGGAACAGCTGAAGACCTGTAGATGGGAAAAACTACACGCGAAAGCAGAACCTCTGTCCCATAACTGGCTGAAAAACAGGAAAACAGGTCTACAGCACTCCCAAATGACACACAGGCTTATAGGACAGTCTAGCAACTGTAAGAAATAGCAGAACACAGTAACACTAGAGATAATCTGATGGCGAGAGGTAAGAGCAGGAACCCAAGCAACAGAAACCAAGACTACATGGCATCATCGGAGCCCAATACTCCCACCAAAACAAATATGGAATATCCAAACACACCAGAAAAGCAAGATCTAGTTTCAAAATCATATTTGATCATGATGCTGGAGGACTTCAAGAAAGACGTGAAGAACTTCCTTAGAGAAACACAAGAAAACATTAATAAACAAGTAGAAGCCTACAGAGAGGAATCGCAAAAATCCCTGAAAGAATTCCAGGAAAACATAAATAAACAAATACAAGCCCATAGAGAGGAGTCACCAAAATCCCTGAAAGAATTCCAGGAAAACACAATCAAACAGGTGAAGGAATTAAAAATGGAAATAGAAGCAATCAAGAAAGAACACATGGAAACAACCCTGGATATAGAAAACCAAAAGAAGAGACAAGGAGCTGTACATAAGAGCTTCACCAACAGAATACAAGAGATGGAAGAGAGAATCTCAGGAGCAGAAGATTCCATAGAAATCATCGACTCAACTGTCAAAGATAATGTAAAGCAGAAAAAGCTACTGGTCCAAAACATACAGGAAATCCAGGACTCAATGAGAAGATCAAACCTAAGGATAATAGGTATAGAAGAGAGTGCAGACTCCCAGCTCAAAGGACCAGTAAATACCTTCAACAAAATCATAGAAGAAAACTTCCCTAACCTAAAGAAAGAGATGCCCATAAGCATACAAGAGGCATACAGAACTCCAAACAGATTGGATCAGAAAAGAAATTCCTCCCGTCACAAAATAGTCAAAACACCAAATGCACAAAATAAAGAAAGAATATTAAAAGCAGTAAGGGAAAAAGGTCAAGTAACATATAAAGGCAGATCTATCAGAATCACACCAGACTTTTCGCCAGAGACTATGAAAGCCAGAAGATCCTGGACAGATGTCATACAGACCCTAAGAGAACACAAATGCCAGCCCAGGTTACTATATCCTGCAAAACTCTCAATTAACATAGATGGAGAAACCAAGATATTCCATGACAAAACCAAATTTGCACAATATCTTTCTACAAATCCAGCACTACAAAGGATAATAAATGGTAAAGCCCAACATAAGGAGGCAAGCTACACCCTAGAAGAAGCAAGAAACTAATCGTCTTGGCAACAAAACAAAGAGAAGAAAAGCACACAAACATAACCTCATATCCAAATATGAATATAACAGGAAGCAATAATCACTATTCCTCAATATCTCTCAACATGAATGGCCTCAACTCCCCAATAAAAAGACATAGATTAACAAGCTGGATACGCAACGAGGATCCTGCATTCTGCTGCCTACAGGAAACACACCTCAGAAACAAAGACAGACACTACCTCAGAGAGAAAGGCTGGAAAACAACTTTCCAAGCAAATGGTCAGGAGAAGCAAGCTGGATTAGCCATTCTAATAACCCTATTAAAAAATGGGGTTCAGAGCTAAACAAAGAATTCACAGCTGAGGAATGCCAAATGGCTGAGAAACACCTAAAGAAATGTTCAACATCTTTAGTCATAAGGGCAATGCAAATGAAAACAACCTGAGTTTCACCTTACACCAGTGAATGGCTAAGATCAAAAACTCAGGTGACAGCAGATGCTGAGGATGTGGAGAAAGAGAACACTCCTCCATTGTTGGTGGGGTTGCAGACTGGTACAACCATTCTGGAAATCAGTCTGGGTTCCTCAGAAAATTGGACATTGAACTGCCTGAGGGATCCAGCTATACCTCTCCTGGGCATATACCCAAAAGATTCCCCAACATATAAAAAAGACACATGCTCCACTATGTTCATCGCAGCCTTATTTATAATAGCCAGAAGCTGGAAAGAACCCAGATGCCCTTCAACAGAGGAATGGATACTGAAAATGTGGTACATCTACACAATGGAGTACTGCTCACCTATCAAAAACAATGCCTTTATGAAATTCATAGGCAAATGGATGGAACTGGAAAATATCATCCTGAGTGAGGTAACTCAATCACAGAAAAACACACATGGTATGCACTCATTGATAAGTGGATATTAGCCCAAATGCTTGAATTACCCTAGATGCCTAGAACACATGAAACTCAAGATGGATGATCAAAATGTGAATGCTTCACTCCTTCTTTAAAAGGGGAACAAGAATACCCTTGTCAGGGAATAGAGAGGCAAAGATTAAAACAGAGACAGAAGGAACACCCATTCAGAGCCTGTCCCACATGTGGCCCATACATATACAGCCACCCAATTAGACAAGGTGGATGAAGCAAAGAAGTGCAGGCAGACAGGAGCCGGATGTAGATCGCTCCTGAGAGACACAGCCAGAATACAGCAAATACAGAGGTGAATGCCAGCAGCAAACCACTGAACTGAGAATAGGATCCCCGTTGAAGGAATCAGAGAAAGAACTGGAAGAGCTTGAAGGGGCTCGAGACCCCATATGAACAACAATGCCAAGCAACCAGAGCTTCCAGGGACTAAGCCACTACCTAAAGACTATACATGGACTGACCCTGGACTCTGACCTCATAGGTAGCAATGAATATCCTAGTAAGATCACCAGTGGAAGGGGAAGCCCTTGGTCCTGCTAAGACTGAACCCACAGTGAACGTGATTGTTGGGGTTGGGCGGCAATGGGGGAGGATGGGGAAGGGACACACCTATAAAAAAAGAAGGGAGGGAGTTGGGGGATGTTAGCGAAAACTGGGAAGAATAACACTCAAAATGTAAATAAAAATACTCAAGTTAATAATAAAAAAAAAAAACTGAATTATATTCATTTGTTTGATCTTTAGTAACCAGGCTAAATATCTAACATATGCAAAAATTTTAGGCTGTAAATTGTAAGTTTAAAAAGTGTGTAGGTGTTGATGATGCATGTATAACACTGGGGACCTTGTTATCCACTGCATAGGAAGGAATTTGATTTAAAACAAAAAATCCCAAAACAGAATCATTATCTGGGGGTCATCTTCGGTAGTTCGTCTTATCATAATGTGTTAAAATATTGTTTGTCTTATTGCATATATTTTTCTTGTTGGAGCCACATTCTCTACATTTTTAGATGTGATTATGTAGTCTGTAATACATGAAACCAGCAAAAGTAAAATAAGGATACTGCTATGATAGTGGTGGGGTGTAGCAATAATGAGGATAAAATGAGCTTATAGAGACGATCAGATAAATGAATGGAATAAATTGAACCCACATGCTCTTGTCCCTGATCTTTGACAAAATGTCCAAAACCATCTGGTGATAAAAAGATAACATATTCAAGAAATTGTGTTTTGTTCAAGTGGCTATTGACATGTAGAAAATGCAAATGGATCATTTATATCTCCTTGTACAAAGCTCAAGACCAAGTAGATCAAGAACCTTCACATAAAACCACATACACTGAATATAATAGAAGAGAAGTTGGGAAGAAGCTCAAGCACATTGGCACAAGAAAAATTTCTTCTGAGATTAAATATAGACAAATGGAATTTCATAAAATTGAAGTTTCTGTAAGGCAAAGAAATTCTCAATAGGATAAAAGAGCCAACCATAGATTGGGAAAATGTCTTTACCAACCCTACATCTGATAGAGGGCTAATATCCAAAATACAGAAAAAATTCTAAGTTAGACTCCAGAGAAACAAATAACCTATTAAAATGGGTTACAGAGCAAAAAGAATTCTCAGCTCAGGAATATCAAATGGCTGAGAAGCAGCTAAAAATGTTCAACATCCTTAGTCATCAGGAAAGCACATCAAAAAAACCTTGAGATTCCACCTCACCAGTCAAATGGCTAAGGTAAAAAAACTTAGGAGACAACAGATGCTGGCAAGGATGTGGAAAGGGACATTCCTCCATTGTTGGTGAGATTGCCAGCTGGTACAACCACTCTGGAAATCAGTCTGGTGGGTCCTCAGAAAATTAGGCACAGTACTACCTGAGGACCCAGCTATACCCTCCTGGGCATATACCCAAAGATGTTCCAACATATAACAAGGACACATGCTCCATTATGTTTCCAGCAGCCTTATTTATAATAGCTAGAAGATGGAAAGAACCCAGATGTCCTTTAACAGAGAAATGTATAATGAAAATGTGGTATATTTACAAAATGGAGTACTACTCAGCTATCAAAACAATTATGTCGACCCAGGAGTGGAGACACTATAAGACTACAGGACACACTACCACTTCTGCACCTCTACCCACATCCCCCGGTCCAAGGGGGAAACTGCATGATGCCTCAGGACACAGAATATAGGAATAGTAAGCTGCTGGTCCCCATGGTTCTGGTCTGTGCCCAGGACTGAAGTGAACTGTCCAAATAGCTCCCTGCACCCAAATCCCATGGGGAGAGAATTGGACCCTCGAAGTGTGGATACCCCTGAAGTCAGAAAGAGTACCTCTGCCCACAGTCCATACCCATGAGGGTTGCCTAGTGCCAAATAGGTACATCTGGGGTTTGCACCCCTGGGTGCAGGACCTAGGAACAATCAGGGGCAGGACCCTTTGATCCCTGCCCTCGCCTATAGCTGGAAAACACTCTGTCCAGGTGAGCCTACACACATGAGAGCAGGGTAAGACCAACTTTTCTGCTACCAAGTGACCTGCCTGGTATATTCAGGACACACAGAGGCAGAAGTTCTCTGGGTCAGGGCACTTTCTATTTCTGGCTCTGCCCCAGAAGTGAACTATCTATCCCACATTTCCCTGCACCCTCCCATGGAGAAGAGCTGAACACCCAGGAGTGTAGACATCCTGAGACCACAGGACAGACTGCGACTTCTGCACACATTTGCCCACATTGCTGGTCCAAGGGGAAACTGCACAATGCCTCTGGACACAGGGATATGGAACAAACCAGCAGTTCTGGTCTGTGCCCAGGACCGACCTGAACCAGCCAAAGAGCTCCCTTCACCAACATCCCATGTGGGAGGCGCTGGGCCCTCAGAAGTGTGGACACTCCTGAGAAGTCAGAGACTACCCTATGCCCACAGTCCAGACCCAAGAGGGAATCACCTGTGCCAAATGTACCCCTGGTGCAATGAACTAGAAACAATCACAGGCAGGACTTTTCTGATTCCTGTCTGCACCTAGAGCTGAAAGAACAGTCACCAGGAGCACCTACACACCTGAAATCAGAGCACCTGTTATCAGGAAAGACTGAAAAACAAACAAACAGGAAAACAGTTCTACAGGAGTGCTGACACAGAGGCCTATGGCAGGGTCAAGTTACTCTCAGAAACAGCAAGACAAAGCAAACACGAGATAAAACCCAACCTTAGAGGTAAGCACAGGAACCTAAGCAACAGAAAACAAGACTACTTGGCATCATCAGAGCCCAGTTCTCCACCAAAGAAAATACTGGATATCAAACACACCGGAAAAGCAAGATTTGATTTAAAATCACATTTTTTGATAATGATGGAGGACTTTAAGAATGACATAAAGAACTCCCTTAAAGAAATACAGGAAAACACAAGTAAACAAGTAGAAGCTCTTAGAGAGGAAACACAAAAATCCTGAAGGAATTACAGGAAAAATACAAATAAAAAGGATTTGAACAAAACTGTCTTGGATTTAAAATGGAAATAGAAACAATAAAACAAGAACCAAGGGAGACAACCCTGGATATAGAAAACCCAAGGAAGAGACAAGGAGCTGTGATACAAGCATCACCAACAGAATACAAGAGATAGATAGAAGAGAATCTCAGTGGCAGAAGATACCATAGAAAACACTGACACAACTGTCAAAGATAATTTGAAATGCAAAAAGTTCCTAGACCAAAACATACAGGAATTTCCAAGACACAATGAGAAGATCAAACCTAAGGATAATAGGTATAGAAGAAAGTGAAGACTCCCCAACAAATGGTCAGTAAATGTATACAACAAAATTATAGAAGGAAACTTCCTAACCTAAAGAAAGAGATGCCCATAAACATACAAAGAAACCTACAGAACTCCAAATAGATTGGACCAGAAGAGAAATTCCTCAGTCACATAATAGTTAAACCACCAAATGCACAAAACAAAGAAAAGAATGTTAAAAAGCAGTAAGGGAAAAGGTCAAGTGACATATGAAGGTAGACCTATAAGAATTACTCCAGACATCTCACCAGAAACTATGAAAGCCAGAAGATTCTGGACAGATGTCATACAGATGCTAAGAGAAGACAAATGCAAGCCCAAGGTACTGTTATCCAGCAAAACTCTCAATTAACCTAGATGGGGAAACCAAGATATCCCATGACAAAACCAAATTCACAATATCTTTCTACAAATCCAGCTCTTCACAGGATAATAGATGGCAAACTCCAACACAAGGAAGAAACTACACCATATAGAAAGCAAGAACATATTTTCCTTGCAAAGAATCCAAAAAGAGACATGCAAACATAAGTCCACCTCTAACAACGAAAATAACAGGAAGCAACAATTACTTTTCCTTAATCAACATCAATGGACTTGATTCCCCAATGAAAAGACATAGACTAACAAACTGGATAATAAAGAGGACCCCAAAGGTTTTGTTGCATGCAGGAAACACGTCATGACAAAGACAGACTACCTCAGAGTAAATGGCTGGAAAACAACTTTCCAAGCAAAATGACCTGAAGAAACAAGCTGGAGTTGCCATTCTAATATCAAATAAAATTGACTTTCAAACAAAAAGTCATCAAAAAGATAAGGAAGGAAACTGCATCTTCATCAAAGGAAAAATCCACCAAGATGAACTCTCAATCCTAAATATCTATGCTCCAAAATGCAAGGGGCACCTACATTCATAAAAGAAACCTTACTAAAGCATAAAGCACACATTGTACACCACACAATAATAGTAGGAGATTCAACAGCTCCTCCCATCAATGGACAGATCATGGAAGCAGAAATTAAACAGAGACATAGACAGACTAACAAGTCATGAACCAAATGGACTTAAGAGATATTTATAGAACATTCCATCATAAAACAAAAGGATATACCTTCTTCTCAGTACCTCATACTACCTTCTCCAAAATTGACCATATACTCAGTCACAAAACAGGCCTCAACAGATACAGGAAGATACAAATAATCCCATTCATCCTATGGATCACCACAGATTAAGGCTGGTCTTCAATAACAATAATGACAGAAAGCCCACATATACATGGAAATTCAACAATGCTCTCTATTCATGACACCTTGGCTAAGGAAGTAATAAAGAAAGAAATTCTTAGAATTAAGTGAAAGACTTCTTAGAATTTAATGAAAATGAAGATAGAACATCCCAAACATATGGGACACAGTGAAAGTGGTGCTAAGAGGAAAACTCGTAGCTCTGAGTGTCTGCAAAAAGAAACAGGAGAGAGCATACATCAGCAGCTTGCCAGCACACCTAAAAGCTCTAGAATAAAAAGAGACAAATACACCCAAGAGGAGTAGAAGTCAGGACATAATCAAACTAGTCTTGAAATCAACCAAGTAGAATATACAAAGAATCAACAAAAGCAGGAGCTCATTCTTTGAGAAAATCAACAAGATAGATAAACCCTTAGCCAGACTAACTAGAGGTTACAGAGAGTGTATCCAAATTAACAAAATCAGAAATGAAAAGGGACACATAACAACAGAATTGGAAGAAATTAAAAAAAGTCATCAGATTGTGCTACAAAAGCCTACATTCAAGAAAACTCAGGTAAAATTCAAGTAGCTAGAAGGAGCAAGGACAGCATAAGAAGAGCTTCTGCATCAACTAGAAGAGCCCATGATTCTTGCTGAGACTGAATGACCAACCAAGGGGTATACAGTACCTGGAACTATGTCCCCTATCCATTCATAGCATAAGTGAAGCTTGGTCTTTATGTGGGTCTCCTCACAATTGGAATGGAACCAGTTTCTGAAAGTGTTGCCTGCCATTGGATCACCTTCCCTAAACTGCACTGCCAGGTTGGGACTCAGTAGTAGGGGTTAGGTTTAGGCCTACAGCTCTTGGCAACCTTAAGGTTATGTGGCACCCAAGGATGTCTCCCCTTTCTCTGAAGAGAAGAGGAAGTGACAATGATGGGAGGAGGATTTACTAGGATGGGATTGAGAAGAAAGGAGGTGTGGGAGCAGCTATCAGGTTATAAAGTGAGTAATTAAATAAAAAAAGATAAAGAGAAAGAGAAAATAATCGAAGAGATCTGTCAAAGTCAATAGCACACTTGGAAAAAACTAAATCACAAACAAAGCAATCCTTCAAGGATGAAAGAGAGCAAAAAATAAGCCGAGATCTAAAAACATTCAACTAGAACCAAAGAGAATAATAAAAAGAATCAATGAACCAACAACAAATTGATTCTTTTAGAAAATCAACAAGGTATGAAAACCCCTATGCAAACACATAGAGAATATCCAAATTAACTAAATTGAAATGAAAATGTCATATAACAACAGACACTGAGGACATCCCATGAATCATCAGGTCATACTTTAAAAACTTGTAGTCCACAAACTTGGAAAACAAAAAAGAATTTTCTCAATAGATACTACTTACCAAAGTTACATCAAGATCAGCTAAAAATTTTAAATAGACCTATAACCCGTAAACATTTGAACCAGTTATTGAAAGGCATGCAATAAAACAAATGATGGCTTCAAATTCACCCAGACTATCAAAAGACAATTAACACCAATACTTCTCAAATTATTCTACAAAATACAAACAGAAGGAAGAATACAAAATTCATTTTTAAGTCATAGTCACACTGATACCTAAGTCAGACAAAGTTTCAACAAATAAAATTTCATACCAGTTTCTTGCATGAACATGGACACAAAACTACTAAAAAATACTCTGAAAATACAAAATGTATTAAAAAAGTCATCTGCCAGAATATACTAGTTTTCATCCCAGAGATGCAGGGAATGTTCAACAAAGAAAAGTCAGTAAATAAATCTACTATATAAACAAACTGAAAGAAAAAAGCACAAAACACATAAACATCTCTGTAGGTACTGAGAAAACTTTTGACAATATTCAAAACTTCTTTATGACAAAATATTGGAGAGATTATGTATACAAGGGACATGCCTAAAAATAAGAAATGCATATTACTGCAAGCCTATAGGCATTATCAAATTAAGTGAGAAACTTAACTCAATTCCACTAAAATCAGGAACAAGACAAGTTGTTCACTCACTCCATATTCATTCAACATACTACTTTAAGTAATATGTAGAAAAATTATACACCTGAACGAGATCAAAAGAATACAGATTGTCAAAATTTAAAGGAAGAAGTTCAAGTATTAATATTGACAGATGATGTGATGGTACATATAGGTGAGCCCAAACATTTTACCAGGGAAGGCCTACATTTTATAAAACTTTCAGTGAAGTGATTGGATATAAGTATAAGTAACAAACCATAAATGATTAACAAGCTGAGAAAGAAGTCAGGGAAACAAGACCCTCCACAAATAACATAAAACATTTTGGAAAGTCTAACCAAAGAACTGAAAGACTTATATAACAAAAATTTTAAATGTTTGAAGAAAAGAAGTTGGAGAAGATATAAGATGGAAGATCTCCTATGCTCATGGATCAATATGTTTAACATAGTAAATATGGCAATTTTACCAAAGTAATATATGCATTAACACAATCACCATCAAAATTCGAACACAATCCTTTACAGATGTTGAAAGAGCAATACACACCTTGATGTGGATAAACAGAAGAGCAATTTTGTTCAATAATAAATACCTGTGGTTATCACCAATCCACATTTTAAGCTCCAGTACAGATATTGGCATAAAAAAACAGAGAAATTCACAAATGGAATAGAATCAAAGACCCTGTCATAAATCAACACACCTATGGATTTTGGTTTTGATAAAAGAAGTGAGAAAACAATGGAAAAAAAAGCATTTTGGTACTTAGTCCAATCTGGATGTTGGTGTGTAGAAGAATACAAATAGGTCGATATCTATCACCCCTGCATAAATTAATATCAAGTGGATCATAGAAACTCAACAAAAAATTAAAAAGCACTGGAACCTCATAGAAAGATAAAGTTGGGAATAGCCTTGAACATATTGCCACAAGAGAAAATTTAGAACACTTATAGCGCAGCCACTGAACAGAGCAATCCATAAATGGGACCTCATGAAATAAAAAATCTACTGAAAGGCAAAGGACATCATTGTTAGCATAAAGGGGTAGCTACAGTATGTGAAAAGAATTTCACTAACTCCACATCTGAAAGAGAAGTAACAGGCAAAGTATTAAAAAACACGAGAAAATAAACACTAACAAAAAAAAACCACACAATACAATTAAAAATGGGGTACATATCTATACAAAAACATTATCAAAAGGCTGAATTTGCAATGGCTTAGAAACTCTTAAAAGTACTCAACATTCTTACCCTCAGTGAAATACAAGTCAAACCTATTTTGAGGCTTTATTTTTACAGCCTTCAGTGTGGCTGAAATCAATAACAGAAATGACAACTCATCCTGGCATGAGTGTGAAATAAGGGGAACACTCCTCCATTGCTGGGGAAAGCACAAACTTGTACAGCTACTTTTCAAATCAATATGGCATTTCCTCAAACAATTGGGATTCAATCTACCTCAAACCCAGCTATTCTCCTCTCGGGCATAAACCCAAAGGATACTCAATTATAACACAAGGACACTTGCTCAGCTATGTCACAGTAGTTTCATTCATAATAGGTAGGGACTGTAAACAACACAACCTATGAATGGATGAAAGAAAATATGGTAAATATAAAACAACAGAGAATTACTGTTGTTAAAATAAAAACATTATAAAATTTGTAGGCAGATGGATAAAAACTAGAAAACATCAAAACTTAGTATTGTAACCCAAACTCAAGAAGACAAATGCAGAGTGTACTCGCTTATAAGTAGTTACAAAAAATTAAATAATGTAGTATTATGCTACAATCCACAAATCTAGAGACACAAAGTAACAAGAAGGACTCAAAGGTAGATGCATGGAGGGGGAAAAAGAATAGTTTGCAAGTAGACTTGGGGACAGGAGGGATGGGAACAGGAGGGATCAGGCAGGAGGTGAGAAGATGGAGGGATTGTATTAAGAGAGAATACTGTAATTGGGGATGGTTGGTAGGGTGATTTAAACACCCACCAAGGAAACTCCCTGAGATAAAATGAGAGAGTGACCTAGTGAAGCTTTTTGTAATGTGAGATTTGGAGACTGAACTGGTAATCTATAAATAGGCAAGGCATACAGCAGAGAGTGGGACAGAAACCCAACACAGATTTTCTACCTACAATCTGCCCTTCCTGTCAGATGTCCTGAGGTAATTGTGTCACAGAACATGTGGGTGTGGCTAACCTATGTCTTGTACAACTTTCGACCCAGAGCCGTGGAGGAAGCCTATGCTTCCTGCATCCCAGGTACCAGAGAGACAGACCACAGACCCCAGGACAAAAAACCTAAACAAAGTGGAAAAGTATTAATGAAATGATGCCCAGAGATTAGTACCTATCCCAATTGTCACCTGAGAGAAGTATGATCCAGGAACTGATGGGAGGAGAAGCAGAGATCCATAGCCAAAGATCAGGCAGAGCCAGGGAAACTGTAGATGAGAAGAGGGAGAAAGGATTATAGGAGCCAAAGGGGTCAAGGACAGCAGGAACACAGGGCTCACAGAATCTATTATGAAGGAGCACAGTGATCACAGAGATTGAAGCAAGAAATATGAACCCTGTGTGGGTCTGAGCCATGTCCTCTGCATAGACATGCTAGATGTGTAGTTTGGGTGTTTTTGTGGGAGTCCTAAGAATTGGAGGCGGGTGTGTCTGACACTTTCCTATGCTTGCTGTGTTTTATACTCCTAGTGGTTTGACTCATCTAGTCTTCATCAGAGGCTTTGTACCTTGTCTACTCTAACGCATATGCCATGTTTCAGCTTGATATCCTTGGGGAGGCCTGTTCTTGTTTATAAAAAGGAAAAGGGGGTGGATTTTGGGAGAGAAGATATTAGGGAAGGATTAGAAGGAATGGAAAGATGGGAACTGAGGTCAGGGAAGTATTGTAAGAAAGAATAAATAAAATCATAATTGAAGCAAATCTGCAATATTATCTTTTAACACTATTCTTGATGATTCAGAGTAAATTAACATATTTTCAACGTAAATGCTAAAAAGTTACTATAAGTAAGAATCTTCTTTCGAGTAAACTCAGCATCAGGGAAACATTTATGATATTAATTAAAATAGAGAAAGGGAATTCGTGTGGAAATATCAACTTATGGTGTACCGTGAACTGAAAGATCTCCATATATCTTGGCAGCAGAAATGTATAAAAGAATGTATGATACCATGAATTTAACTTAAATGATAAAAAATATTACTTTGCTTCTTGAACTATTAAATAATTTCAAAAGAATAAGTTTTTTTTAAATAATTGAGACTAGAACTCCTCACAAAATAAAATCCTAGAACCATTGCTCAATCCAGTTCCAAAGGATACAATGACCTCATATGATCTCTAGAACACCAGAAATGAAATAAATGCAGACATGCTGGCACAACACTCATACCCTGAAAATAATATAATCTTCCCTTTTATAATTATTCTTTAATCTTTATTACAGTCATCACATTATCACCCACTGGTATTCACTGACTGTTCTCATCCTATACATCTCCCCTGATGTCCAAAAAGGATGTCTCCACCCCAACAGACCTCCCTCTCCTGGGACCTCAAGTCTCTCGAAGGTTGGTGTGTGTCTTCTCTCACTGAGGCAAGACAAGGCAGTCTTCTGTTGTATATGTTTTGTGGTCCTTTAAAAAATAAAGGAAAATGATCCCCTTTCAAAAAGCCTGTTGGAATTTTGGCCAAAAGTTTTTCAGCAAATTGATTATTCTGTTTTCAGAACTCATTTGTACCAAAGGGGTAATTGTGGGATAGGAGTTCATCACAAACTTCTGAATAGTCAGGATATCAGGGTTGTACCTCCATATCAGGACTGAGGTGGAAGAGATGATGAAGTCCACCCAGTACATGACCACAAAGAAGACCACCAGAATCAAGATGGTCTGGGTGGCTCTTTTCTCAGGAGATGCTCTCATGTTGTTGATGCTATGCAGATGCTTGCATTGCCTCTGATGTCTTAACAAGAAAAATCACCATGTACACAATTGTGGTCAGCATGACTCCTACAAGAAACACATCCCTTAAAATTGTCACTGTTAAAAATCAACTCTTATGATGTTGTTTATTGGAAAGAGGAGCAATATTTAGTGACCCTCATCTGGTTGGTCTCACTCTATATTGTATAAGCACCAACAGAGAAGAACTATTAATGCTGAAAGAAATTGAAAGACCAAAATAGAAGAAAGCATAGATGACATATTTTTTTAATTTATGTTTAAATTTTGCCAACAGTGTGAGGTATAGAACTGATTGTGACAGCCCGGAACATAATTTCCAGGAGGCAGGATACAGATAGAGAGAGGGCCCTCATCACCCTGTTTAGGTAAATAGTTTTACATTTGAAGTCATTCGAATGTTCAGGAACTTAAATGATGTCCTCGCCAAAATATCCCATCCAGTGAGAACCATAATTATATGAATAAAGGTCAAGGACAGGAGATCAGGTCCACAGGCTTAGGGCTGTGACTTGAGTTTGTAAGATATAGAAAATCAGTAGAAACATATTGATAGACCTAGTCCAGCTTGGAAATAAAGGACATTCTGATTGAAGACATAAATGGAGCGTAAATATTTTAAAAAGCATAATGTAAGTCTTTTATATATCTGGAAAAAATATGTTAAATATTAAAATTATTATTCACTTCACAGTATGGTTATATAATCATTCTATTTTCCATACTAATCATTGAGTATCCTATCTCTCTTTTGATATCTCATCCTGGAAATAGCCTACATTTCTATATGTCCTCCAAGTCTTTCCTATATAGAAAATATATTATTAATAATAAATTAATTTAGAGTCACATCTATACAGAATACAGACTTTGTGTTCCTGTATTATACCTGAATCTCATACCTTGGAATTTCGATTTTATTAATTTGACTTGGCTCATTTTATATTTAAAAATTGAAACAGTATTAATGAGCATAGAATACCAGTCACACTTGCACAAATGTACAAAAACTATGGTGAGATTGGGGAAAATTATAAAAGATATCAAAAAACAGATTAGGATGCATTATAGTGCATAATTTTAGTAAGATGTATTTAGAAATTTTCTATATTTTCCTCACAATTCTAATTAAATCCCAGGCAAAATGTCTATCACAGTTCATCTTTCATATGTTTCTTTACCATGAGATCTTACATCCTCAGAATCTAGAATTAAAGACATAGATACAGAGGAAGACCATTGGTAAACTCCAATTCAAGATTAAGTGATTAATTCTAAGGTATCAAGAAAAGACCATTTTTTAAAAAATCTTTTTTGGGGAGGATGGTGGTGTAAATCCTTAACAAGATGTTTCCTTTTGGCTTTTTCAACAAAACATATTATTTTCTCACTTCCTCTGTGTTCTGTATTTGTCTCCCTACCCCTTACCTAAGGATCCACCCATTTCCCATTTCCTTCTTAGATCAATTATGTCCTGCTGCTACTCCCTTGTACCTTCCTCCCCACTTCATCTGTATTTACCTGCCTCTTCACCCTAAGGAGCCCAATCTTTTCTTATTCCTGATGAGACACTTGTAGTCTGCTATTCTGTTCTCCATTGCACCCACCCTCACCCCTGTCTTTGCAGTGGTCCCATTTTTGCCTTTACTGGCTTCTACAGCCGTTAACTCCACATTCTACAGGCTACATAATCACATCTGAAGATTCTGAGCTGGGAGCCCTAACAAGAAAAGTGTTATGGAATGCTAAGAAACTTATTATCTAGCATTTTTTCACTAGAGGCTTGGGCTATAATGGTTGAAGCCGAATCTAAAAGGACAAGTGATACTTGGGAGGTTTATACATTTATATGGGACCATAATAATAGAAATTAAGAGTGATTTTCATAAAATTAAATGTACTGTCAAAACCCCTGTATTGTTCTATGGTCTCATTAAATGCTAAAGCTGTACTTTCAGTGATCGTTTCTGTAGTTCAGTACTGAAGCTGACTGTAGTTGACTGAAGCTGGAGTTATCCAAAGAGCATAGTGATCAAAAATTCTATTTGATAACTAGATAATTGTATATATTCCTGAGACTTGTGAAAATGCCATAAAGAAAATTGCACAACTGTCTTAAACTCTGCTTGTGGTATGTATAAAAGTTATATGTAAGATATGGATGTACACAGAAGCTGATAGTTATAAAACAAATTCTAGTCTTACTGTGCAATTTCATAGATGTAAGACCTGGAGAAATTTCTTAGTAAGGTTGAATCACTTCCACAAAGAGAAAATAAATAAAAAGGAAATACGATAACAACCAAAAGGAGAAATCATTGTAATTGAAGAAACATATCTCTCTAAAGTTAAAAAAAATCCCTTAATATATAATGTTAACAGTGTCTTATGTATTCCTAGGCTATGAGTTAAAACTCTCATGAGAATTCCTAAAGATATGCAAACTTAACAAATAAGAAAAATACAGATAAACACTAAATTAGTTAGTATTTGTTGTACATTCTTAGCTTAAGTTTCATATTATTAAATGCATAAAGCCAGTTAACTCAATAAAAGAAGTAAAAAGAGAAAATACAAAATACAGTTTAAGGTAATGCTATGAAGGTAATCCTGCAAACCAATAAGTGTGTTTCTTTGTTCATCACCCTCTAAGGTATTTCAGTGTCTTGTTATAGGATTGAAAATTAATGCATTTTGCATTATCTATGTGGAACCGTATTGCATGAATTATTAGTGTACACACCCAAGAGAATCCTATAAGATCCCCTTCCTAAATGTTGTGTCTGGGAGCAACTTTACATACATATGTAGGACATTCATTTTAAAACTGAGGGAATGTGTCTTATATGTTTAATAAATATATAATACCCATTGATCACCTTCACTTTTATCCTTTCATTGTGTAATGGCTGTTGGGGGTCTGCTCTTTTTCTGGAATGAGTCCCATTCTGAAGGTTGTATATGTAACCAGAGATCATACTTAGAGAAAACTATGTATTTCTCTTAATCATTTCACTGATTCCTTTATGTCTACAAGCATCTGTGAAATGCTGGTGAAATTGGGTGACTCAAAAGTAATATTCCAAGCAGAGGATTGTCTAATCATTTAATACATAAATCCTTCTTCCTTCTACCACTTAACAGCCTCATTATAATGAAGAGAAAGGGAAAGACTTTCACCCATCTGTGCCTTTCAACAACATCCTTGTAGAATGTGGCCCTAAGATCTAGTTATGGAAGAGATACCAGCTCAAACTTTTAGGACCTAGGTTATTATGTCATCTGAAAGGACATTCTATACATGAGTTTGTTAGGAAGTGGCACTATCAAATGGAAAAGTGAACTTTCCTAATTCCAGGAAAAAAGAGAGTTGTAACAGCGAGCTCTGGGTTTCTATGTGTGAGCTGTTCTCTCCATTCTCTATCTGTCTGTGTGGACTGATCTCAGTCATTTTGAACAAAATTTGAAAATAATATCCCAATTTAAAGAGCGGTTTTGTAGCAGAAGTGCGACCATTATGAGACCTCAGGAAAGACTGCAAGCCTGTACCACCTTTTACCTAATCCTGTTCCAATAGAAACGCAAAATGCCTCTGGATTGGCCAGGAATGCAGGAACAGTCAGCAGGAGGTACCTGAAGTTTGGTCTGTTCCTGGAACTGAACTGAACCAGTCAAACAGCTCTCTGCACCCAAATCCTGTGGGGGAATGGATTCGAAGTGCTGGACATGCTTGAGAAATGTCAAGACTACCCTCTGCCCACATTCCCGACTCCAAAGGAATGGTTTAGTGCCATTTGTGCCCGTATACACAGGAAACTAGGAGCAATCAGCAGCAGTAACTCTACAGTTTCTGCCTGAGTTAAAGTTGAAAGACAGTTACCAGGGAGTGACTAATAACTTGAGGAGAGCACCTGTTCCTAGAAAGCAGCTTGAAAGGAAAGGAAAACAGTTTAGAGGAGTTCTGGACAAGAGATTTAGAGGAGGTAATTGTCAAAACAGAAAGATGCTAATACCAGACAACTTGATGGTGAGGCAAACACAGAGAGCCACAACAGAAACCAAGACTACTTTCTATGGATCACACCCAGTTCTCCAACTAGTAAATACTGGATATGCAACTCACTGAAAAGCAGATGATTAAATAAATGTTTATATGATGATGAGTGTATTTAATTAGGATAAATATTTCCTTAAAGACCTATAGGTCAACACAAGTAAACATGTAAAATTTAAATAGGAAACAAAAAATCTCAAAGAATTACAGGAAAACACAAACAGGTGAAGTAATTGAAGAAAATCATTAAAAATGGGAAAGAAACAAAAAGTAAGCACATGGAGACAACTGAGATAGAAACTAGGGTAGAGATCGAGTCGTAGATGGCCATCACCGCAGAAGGCAAGAGATAAAAAGACAGAATCTCAAAGGAAGATACCAGGAAAGCATCACAGAACTTATCAAAGAAAATGAAAACAGCAAAAGCTAGCTCAAAACATTCAGGCAAGGAAACAAGAACTTAAGGGTAATAGGTATAGAAGAGGGACAGACTCCAAACTTAAAGGGCTAAAATATATTCAAATAAACTAGAAGAAAACTTCCTAACCTAGCAGTAGATGCCCATAACACAGTTTACAGAACTCTGAATAGACGGACCAGAAGAGAACAGCCATAATAGTCAAAACACCAAATGTACAAACAAAGAAAGACTATTAAAGAAGTAAGGGAAAGGGTCAAAATGACATATAAAGCAGGAATTCTATAAAATTGCTACCAGACATTCAACAGAGAAAATGAAAGCTAGAAGTTCCCTAGAAAGATGTCATAGACTGAGAGAACACAAATGAGCACATGTGGAATCAAATGTCAG